>NC_048272.1:28448157-28748157 GCF_009762535.1 Notolabrus celidotus | reverse complement strand
TTATGTTTCTATGTAACATCTATCTATCTAAACTATCTGAACTAGAATGATCTAACATCATAAGGCAGGTTTTTAGGCATCTCAATTGACTTGTTGCATGTGAAGGTATTTTTACTTGGCCCGGTTTTGAGTCTCATGGTGTTACTTCACAGAATGACAAGCACCTTTGACATGTTTGCATGCTTTCTTGTTTTCAGCCATTGAGGAAGAATGTAGATGGTTGAAAGCTTTGGGACTGAAGTTGTTGGTTCAGTTTATCAACCTCTTAAGAAAACTATCATTCTCTTTGTATAACAAAGTATACTTTATGATTGTAACAAGTTAGAGCATTTAAAATGATTGAGCTGTCTTTAAAGTCTTTACTGTACTGGACAAAGCTTTGTTTCCTTGTCACAGTGATATAATGTTATGTCATTGGTGGCTGCTTCTATCGTTCTATCCAGATTGTACGGCTGGATCGCACCATGGAGCAAATTGTCTTTCCCGTGCCCAACATCTGTGAGTTCCTTACTCAAGAATCCAAGCTGCGTGTTTATTACACCACAGAGCGAGATGAGCAAGGCAGTAAGATCAATGACTTCTTCCTGCGCTCAGAGGACCTATTTAATGAGATGAACTGGCAGAAGAAGCTGCGAGGTACTCAAGAGGCTACCGGTGACGCAAACACAGTTCCCTGTACGTCTTCCTCCTTTACTCTTATCTCATAGATTCATGTCTACATGTTTTCCCCTTGTATCCCTCCAGGTGTGAAATCAGCTTTGACAGACACTTAACAAATGTTCACTTTTAATCATACTCAGTGAGACTACATTCTTAACATTTTGTGAAACCTAACTAAAAAAATAATTGATGTTACATGTGTTGGACTGTTAGGCAAAACATGGCAGAAGTTACCTGAAAATAACCTGCATATTTAGCCACCTGGGCAGCCTTTATTAGATCACTTGTTTTATTAGTTGTCTCTTTTTAATTGGCTGCTTTTAGCAACATTACTGCTTTCTTGACAAGTAGATTATTATAAAAGAATAAACTTTCTTTGACGGTAATATACATCTACTAACTGGTTCAATACACTTCTTCTCTTTACCATCATAAGTATCTATAATCAAACACCATTAAAGCACACAGGTGCAGTGACTGAAAGCGGCTGCACTCTGATTCCCAAGTTTAAACACTGGTGGGATGGAAATGCAGAGTGTGTAAACCTTAGCCCTTTTCATACTGCCAGTTAAAGGTGCGATGTTTATGGCCCTGTAACGTCCCACCTTAAATATCACAGTTTCAAAGGTGTGATGGTGAAACCAAATGGGATTCCTGTGAAAGTTCAAAGGTGTGATGATGACAAAGCTGCATTGCAGTGCTGTTGCATGCTTGCAATATGAAAAGGACTCTTGATAATCTAATGATTACTATATAGTATAAGTTCATAAAAGTCTAAGATGTCATGATAAAGTATAGTATAAGTATATTCTATAATGATGTTTATTGTTTTTTTTGCATGCAGTTTTGTTGCATAATACTCATCATTTCTCCCTTTTGGTCCCATGCCACCATGAAGACTTGATTTAGGATAAAACTATGAACTTTGCAACCACGAACTACTCATGTGGTTGTATTTGGGAAGTCACAAGAGTACTATGAAAGGAATATTCTTGGAAAAAGAGGATATAGTGTCAAGCCAGAGTTTAATCTAATGAGTAACAGTGTTGGTAGAGTCTGTTTTATTATAAGCAGAGATAGGACAGAATAATGGCACGGACCAAATCGCAAAGAAAAAAGATGTGGACATGATCATTATCCTGGGCTGGATTTAAGTCAGGATGTCAGGCTGATAATAAATGTTGTATTTTTGGTTACTGTAGTTAAGTCATCAGCCTGCTCTGAGTCTGCTCCTGTTTAATGGTTTTGGATGGCAGGGCAGCCTCTGAATCTTCAGGTGGAAAAAGAGCACCAAAGCCAAGAAGGTGTCAACAATTGATGCAGAAGAGAGGAAAGGATGTTTCAAGTCCTCTTCCATTTGTTAACTAAACTAACAATGAGTGCGTTTACAAAGACTCAACTATCTCGGTTATGAGCTTTATCCCAGATCTGATCATATTACATGCACTACAGTAGATAAATATGATTATTCATATCCCTGTATACATGAGAAATGCTTGTATCATGGTTTCTGATAACTGCATCTTATTTGGCACTTGAATTGTAATCATTTTTTCAGGTCAATCCACAGAAATTTTGAAATCAGAGAAAATTAGAACACAGTGGCGTATTGCAACCATAGCAATATTGAATGCCAACATTGCGCTAAAGATATGGCATATCCACCTCAATTCCAGCAACAGGAGTAGCGAACGATAGCATACAGTAGCTATAATAAACATTTCCTCAACTTTAACGGTATTCTCCATGGTATTTCAAAACTGGCATACTCAAGTCCATGTAAACACAGTCAGTATGTAGTCACACTGACCTTCCGTCTACTTCCTTATTAGCAGAGCAAGTACAGGTTCATCCCCTGGCTGACTATTTTTCAGCTACTACATGAAAGTAACTGGTTTAGCGTAAACGCATATACTGCTGGCAAACCCTCTCCTGTCTGTATGAATCAGTGCAGCTGGAGGCCTGTTTGTTCTACTGGTGCTAACCATTTGTCATGAATATAGTGACTTCTGTTGCTCAAAGTCCCCAACTACAGTTCTATGCTTTAAATGAACCGACAGGCTCAGAATAGCCTTCATCACAATAGTGATCTCCTGGCCTAAGGTCTGAGTAGCCTGTGTGACTTTGTGTGGGTGCGTCTGTATTTAAATATTTGCATCCCAGTCCATTTGTTGCTCCTCTTATTAAGTTAATCATCATTTAGTGGAAGCATTAAACTCATCAAAATGAATGATTTGTTTACAGTTTGGAAGATTATAACTGCACTGCAAACAACAAGGAAGCTTCTGTTTACTTCTGTGTCTCACCCCAAGTTTTAATACATTTTTTAAATTACTAAAATCTGTGGGTCCTATTGGAAAAACAATATTTTGAGGCTGTGAAGAGACTCAACAAACCTAGCTATGGATTTATTATCCAGATTTAGATTGTATTTGTGCTCTGTCACACAACATACTCTCATAATCCCATTAGTTAGAATTTGATCCCTGTGTTGTCTTATTGAAAAGATTGAGGCACTTAGAGGGTCATTTTGCCCTGATGAAGGCCCTAATGGCTGAAATGCATTGGCATGCTTTCACTATACAATTATGAAACAAAGACTTTTTATTTATTTCCCCTCTAAGTGCTGCAGATCACTTTAAATGTGGATCCCCACACTGAGAGCACTAAAGGGACAAAACTTTTGTCACACCCATGCAGCACTCGATTCATCTGCTTTGTCCAAGTTGATCTTTGTTCGGACAATAGCTAAATAGAAATTAGATGAAAAGCACAAATCCTTCACATGTGACTTCTTCTTGGTGTGAAACACTGATTAGACACTGTCCATTCTACTTTTAATGTAATTTAAAGTGTTGTGTACATTTTCATGATGAACTGTTTTTTGTTTGGATGCTGATTGAGTCCATGTTATGCTTTCTTTACAGTCCAATGACCTGTATTAATTTGTCTTAAAACTCTGTCCTCCAGCTCAGCCCATCCTGTACTGGTGCTCCAGGAACATGTCATTCTGGAGCAGCATTTCCTTTAACCTAGCTGTGCTCATGAACCTGCTTGTGGCCTTCTTCTACCCTCTGGAAGGTGTCCGTCGAGGTTAGTATGCCAAAATATTAACCCTTTTGTGATGTCCATGTTTTCATAACTGATCTGTGATCAGTGATCTGATAACGATCACAGTGGGATTCCTGTACTATTGGGTTTTTAGAACAAAACAGCCATAACAGTTCATTTTAACTACTTAACAGATGTTTGGTATACCCCCATATATACAGCAAATGTGGTTAATATTGGCAAGTGACCTATGTTAGATCATATTTAGAGGCGGCTGTGACTCAGTGGTATTCTGTCATCTCTCAACTAGAAGATCGGAGGTTCAATCCCAGGTCCTACTGTCCACATTCTGAAGTGTCCTTGGGCAAGACACCAAACCCCAAAATGTTCCCAGGTAGCAAATGGGATTAACCAATATGAGTACAAAATAACATGTTAATCTTGAAAAAATATAAAGGAAAATAGCCTTTTCATCACTTTTAATGGTTTTCTTTGAATTGTATTATAAATTGAACACTGCACATCAGTCTATTCAACATGAGCCCAATTGCCCTAACAGCTCATCAACAAGCCACAGTGAGCTTGCTTTGAAAAATGATTTAAAAGAACAGTTTATTCACCGTGTTATGGTGGTTACAGGCACTAAACATTACAATACAGAATTTGTCAATCTTGTTGATGCTCTTGTTTGCCTTTGTCAGCCACAAAGAAGCATCACTGCTGATTTTAGGCTGTTTCATAACCAGTGAAAAACTCCTCACGGGGGCTTTAAGCTCCCTATTTTTGGGTCTCGAGGGACAGTGTTATACCATGCATGTTACACCTCCAGATGCAGCTTCAGTCAGGAGAAAACAAACATCCTGTGGCTTAGTGTGTATAAGAGAAGACTGTTCTCAATTATACAAGTCAACATTAGAGTTAAGGCTGATATTAACTACAGAAGAAATGATGTTCAGATAAGTCTAAAAGCAGTTAGTTAGTGTAACGTTTGGCAATCATTGAAAGTTCAGGTTACCTGTAGAATGATAGACACACTTAATCAAACAGAAACTAGCAGGTTTGAAAATGAGTAGAGCTCTACTACAGCTACACTTATTTCTGTAAACGGCAGAAAATGTAACCCTAACCTCAAAAAGAGCTTGCAGTGATACGTTGTTTGGCTTGAATGAAAACTATACTGCTATGCATGCATGAACTCTTGGTGTAGCTCCTTCCTGAGCTTTAACTTTAACCAGGTATATTAAAGGTACTCATCAGACCCAACCACAGACTGTGTGAGAATAAAGCATGGGTGTTATCTCTGAAATGTCACCGTTTCTTGGGAGATGTTTTGAAACCGATCGGTGGCCGGCACCATATTAGTAATACTGACTTTGGGAATACTAACTCTGTCTCTCATCAGCTGTCCTATCAATAAAGGCAACAATGTCAAAAGTATAACTTTAAAAAAGAAAGAAATGCTGATTGAAACCAACTTTTGATCAACCAAGACACCTGTCCATCAAATCAGCCTTGCCCCTAATTATGCAAATGTATGTACAGCTCTTGGCCTTTATATTATCGTAAAACTTGAATAAATAAATGGGCTCCATGGTCCACACCAGGCTGTGAAAATGAGCCTTTTCAACATGGGAGCAAATAGGAATTCTTTGGCTTTTGCAACCGGCCTCGAAGGGACCCTCAAGGAACTGTAGCTTTTTCACTTGGACCCAGCCAATGGCTAGAGTCAGCACTGGTTGAATATGAACTACAGCTTTAAAAAGAAAAGCATATGTGGATGATTTTTTAGAAAGAACTTAGCTTACATACCTCTTTAGTATACTCCTAATCTCGAGGTAAAATTAGCGTCTATAAACATACAGAACTCAGAGTTAAATTTCAGCTGCTCAGTTGCAATTTTGGTGACAAACATGCAAAGATGCCAAGTTACTTTGGTAAATTAAGAAGATGGTAGATGTGGTTATGACACCTAGATTTTCCACAGTGCATGAAATCTTAAGGTTTATTTACGCATGCACCAAGTTGCTGTTTGGAATTTTCAAGATGCATGTGTAAACACAAACAGCCAAGTTTTTTTTACACCCCCGACCCTGGACTACTTCTTGCTGGCCCCCTCATAACATTTCCACAAAAAGTGGAGTAAATATATGAACACAGTTAGTAGTCAGCAAACCACATCACAACCAAGTGGGGGGTGACCAATCTTTGCACGATCTTGTGCACGTACTGAAGTTTCGTCGTTCTCTTTTCTAGTCATCAGCATGTTTCTTTCCACTTGTTTGTTTTTACTGTGAGAACATAGTAACGCATGGCATCAATATAAAGGTAAAAGCTGTTATCATAGCATCAGGCTCTGCAATCAGGAAGCATGAAGCATGGTTCCTTGAATAACTTTTTATGTGACTTTAGAATTAATTTCCCAGCATTTTTACTCTCACATATATTCATAACACCTGGCATCAGATCAGATCACATGCAGGAAGTTTTACTTTCCTAACACTATTTGCTTATTTTCCTGTGGTTTGGGTGCAGCCTCACACCTCCCTGACCAAAGTGAGTTTTACACATGGGGGCGTGATGAGAACATAAACACTCTTCATATATTTCCAGTGATTTTAACAGATATCTGGCCTCACTGACACATAATTATTATTCATAATACATTTTATATAAGGGTGCCTTTCAAGACAACCAAGTTCACCTTTCAAATGTAACAACATTAAAACAGACTTAATATCAGAGTAAACAATATGCAATCAAAGAAAACAAATCTTCTTGACTCTAAAGAGGTGGGTTTTTAGTCGAGATTTGAAAGTTGGAAGAGAGTCAGTGTCACAGATAGCTTGTGGTAGAGCTACCAGAGACGGGCCAAAAATATTTTACACCGGCCAAATAAAAAAAAGTCATGCACGGTTTTTAAGCTTTCACTGTGGCATTTTGACTTTTCATGGTCCCTAATACTTTCCAATTGCATGTTCGTTGTGCCAACAACAAATGGGTTTTGCTTCTGATCCTTTGTGTGTTTGCAGCAAAGGCTGCAGCTCATGGTGTGGTTTGTCGGGTTGTAAGTCAGCCAGGACTGAGGTTGGCCAGCCTCGTCAATTTTCCAGTTTTATTTGAAATATCATATAGTGACTTTACTCTGTTTAGCTGTCTGTTCCTCTTCTTGATCGTCCCCTGCCTCTTTATTTATCCTTTTTGTTTGTGGTGGCTTCACGCCGGGAATGTGCCGCCACGTCTTCCTCGAAACGCTCTTCCTACCGTCCTTCTTCAAGCAAAAGGAATGAATAGAACTCCAGTAGCTGACGTCACGCCGTTCCCGATGTACCAAATCACAACACAAGTACAGCCCGCCGCAAGGTTCAAAACAGCCTGACAGTCGGCAGCTATGGGCGAAAGTATGAAAACAAAACCTCACATGCAATACAAAATTTTCTATTTGCCACTGGCGGGTGTGTTCTTTTGTTTTACACGCCAAACAAATTTTTTGGCGGATGTTAATTTTACACCCTGCATACAACCTAGGGATATAACTTTTTTTAAAGGTGGGAAGCTTACCTTTGTGTTCTTTAAACATTTTTAAATCATGGAAAGAAAACCATCTGGCAACTTGGTTAGATTTCTTTTCTTTTTCTGTGTAGCTCCTGTAGGTCAATTAGTTTCTATGAAGGCTCTACTTATTTGACCTTGCACTCCACACCATATTAACCCCTGGTCAGGTTGTGCCATGTGCACAACATTTAAAGATTTAAAGTTTGAAAATCTGTCTGGTGTGGGGTCACTGGGTGTGACGGATCAATGAAGAGGGAAAATGTTCCTTTAAGAAGATATCTCGAAGTGATACAAATTCCTGCTTGACGGGGAGTGTTTACAAACCAAAGGAGTGAGTGACAGACCAAAGCACATCTTTACTTGCAGTTTCAGTTTTCTGTTTGCTTTGCTGTCACTAATTCCTTTCTTTTTTTTCTCAGTTCTCCTTGAGGGCTGTATTTGTGGGGATGTGAAAAGCCACAACTGTTCGGCCCTGTATTGTTCTTGTGCAGTGTAGCACAGAGAAGACACACATTGTGATTCACATAAACTTTCAATTGTTCCGTGTGGGGTCAAACGGCGAGGTCCCTTTTGTGTTAACTTCCTAACAGCAGTATACAAGAGACAAAAAAGAGGTTGTTAGCTAAGCTCTAGAAACTCCATGTTGTTTTAGTGTCAAAGGTCTTCTGAGAGCTTAGCAGTTCATTTGAGGGCACTATAGTGGGCTTGAAACTGATGCCAGTTTCAAGTAGCAAAAGAATCTCAGCCATTGTTAATATACTTATCGTGGATATGTAAGGACAACCGCTGCATACACATCAAGCGGCAACCTTGGGCATTGAAAAGTGAAGCTAACGCACAGCTCCAAAGAAGTCGTTGAGGCTGGCCAAAAACAAAAGTTAGTTCCTTGCATGATGATGAAGATAGATTTAGCTCAAACAGCAAAATTCAACCTGGTTACAGTCCAATACAAAAACACTTTTTGGTCTCTTTTGCATATTTTTCTATTCTTGACAACTGAAAATCAGTACATTCTTTACATATCTAATGAGTCCAACTTATACAAGAGCATCGCATTAAGCATGATTTGGGGTTGGGTCACCTTTAGCAATATGTCCTGTGTGCTGTGCTCAGTTGTACCTACAGACTGCCATACAAAATCTGTCTACCGGCTTTTTCTACTGAGTGAAAATCACTAACAAGATATCAGCACTACTCAGACGTGTGTTTACCAGCAGCAAGGCAGACACTCTATCCAACCAGATATTTAGCTTTAGTCTAATATATACAACCGTGCTCAGAAACCATCACAAAAAGAATCACGTTTAGTGGTATACACTGTAAATGTGCTCATTCAGCAAGGGGCATAGAAAGTAAGGTTTCGACAACTTGGTGTTTGATAACCCTATGGTCCTCTCTTAAAGAAACAACGTGTAGCTCCAAGTTGGTTTAACCAACCAATTAGAAATGTCAGCTAGGTTACATTTATTAGCCTACATTATGCAAACGCACGCACGCACGCACGCACGCACGCACGCACGCACGCACGCACGCACGCACACACACACACACACACACACACACACACACACACAAACACAGATTGTTTCTCAGGTTCTCACCACACAAACGTATCTTCTTCATGTTCAGGCACACTACTTGCAAACCTTTAGTGAGCCAAACTGTCCCTGTGTAATGCCATTCATACCCAAGTTTTTTGCAAACTCCTCATTAGGCTCTAGTCAGCTCTAGTTTTAAATGCATGTTTTTTTTTTCAGATGCATGGATAAACAACATAGCCTAACCTTAAACATTACACCTCAATCACATGCTGTTAGTGGGTGTCCACTTTGGGTGGTTTGTTAAAAGTGAAACTGTGGTTGGGAACTTTTCTCTTTCAGGGTTAGATCTGCTTTAGTCATAGAAAACAGCACCCTGAATAATTGCAGTCTCTTAATTCTGTGTTTTAATGCTTATTTTACTAATGTTACATAAGATAAGATAGTCCTTCCTGGTGGATGTTGACCAATAGCAGTCCAGTCGTATATGACCTGATATTAAGCGCCACAGCCTCAACATGATTGTGATCGTGCAAAGTGAAGAAGGCACCAGAGCTCCACAGCTCAAATGGTTTAAACTTGCATACATATGCATATTAAAACCTGAACTTTTATCATGTACATCTGCCTGTGTGAGAAGTAATACAGTAGAGGTGGTTGAGTGCTTCTATTGCTGGAGTAAGTAAGAATAAGAAATGAATGGTCACTGTAAGTATGTGACGTATAGGCTGCTGTGTCTGGGTTGGATGCCAAGTTCATGGACACAGGCATCCTGTTACAATGCAGAACCATCCCTGATGAGTTTAGCCAGAGTCAAGTGTATTTTTAGCCAACTGAGTTATATAATGAGTACCTGTCATGTGATGTGTACACAGTAAGGCAAGAAAACTGCCTCACAAGGGAGGGGGTGGAGGTAGAAGCTCTGCATGTGTTCTTGGTACCTCAAAGAAAAAAAAGAAAACCTGAATGACCTTCTTTTACAGCAGATAAATGCATGTGTCAGTGAAACAGGGAATGAGATTAGCATCCATCTTTTCACTGCATGCTGGTCAGGACATGGCACTGAGCCTGGGCCCGGTGAGCTAACGTTTTGCAGAGCTACAAAAACAGATGTTAAATACTTCACTATTGGGCAAAAATCAACACATGTGCGCACACTTATGTTCACACAAAAACACACAGGAAAGAGCTTTACATATTATACTATACTAAAACTAGTGAGTTCATGAATGGAATGATTCTGATATTTTTTTGCTGGGTAACATCTGGACCCTGTTTAGCTACATTGCACAGGAAATATGCTCAATTCTGTTTTTCACAAATATGTATTTAAAAAAAACAAAACGAGGTATGTACATCCTAAAAAGATATGTAAGGAAAGTGTATATACACTAGTTTAGGCCCTGAAAATGATTGCACCAAACACTGCCGACAAAATCTTGTTCACTGAGGGCTGGGAAATACCTTAACTATCTTGACCCTCATGTAGGAACATCTCTGTGTCCAAAATAACCCATGATGGATATGATTGGTATGTTCTACAGGAAGGGTTTTTGTGCATTTACTTTCTTTCTTAAAGGCTTGGCACAAAATCCTGGCACAAATCCTCCAGACCTGTTTGGTGAGTTGTGTCTACTCAAAAGCCACATGTTGTTCCCAGCTAACAGGATGGCTCTGACTGTAAAGTGCATGGTTTACTATATTTCTCGCAATGTAGGATATGTCACGTTATTTTAAATGCCTGACACATGTAATTACAAAAAAATCCTGCACACTGTCCAACTAGCAGAAAAATATTTAATGGCAATGTTTTGGTCCTAGACCTTCATCAGGGAAACAGTTTGCAGAGAGAGGCAGAAAAAACTTTAAAAGGGTGTGGCCATTCTGCACTTAATCAACATCATAGCACCCAGCCTAGTGAAGTAAAAAGGTCCAAAAAGCACCCAAAAATGCCTCACACAAACATACTTTACAGATTTAACACCAGGGAGGCTAAATGTCAGTGTCTAACCAGACTGTATTTGACTCTATTGTTGAATGCAGTGCTTACTTACACACATTCCTGAATACAAGTTGGCAAATTCCACAAGTTTTGTTAGCATGCTCATACAATGTTTCTAAATAAAGGTCCTGGAGTCCATCTAAAGAAAAGTAATTCACAAATGGTGAATAAGTGCTTGTGTCCACAAAGTGTTTTATTCAAAGCACCAGCATTTTATTTTTTTTAACCTGATAATAGAAGAGACGCTTGTTTTAGCTATGTGTTCTGACCATAGACTGTATAAATAATGGACATAGTATCCGTCACCCATCTGTTCCTGAGCGCTGTTTTGAAGCAAATCGTCGGCAGGAGCCATATTGGAAATGCGGAACTCAACTAAGCTTAGTGTGAGGTAAAGAGGCGGGGTTTGAACATCCTAGCCAACAGCTACAGTGTTCCCGCCTGTCAATCAAGTCAGCTGTTCCTCTCATTGGAAGATTCGTATTCTCAATATCTTCAAAATAGCCGCGTTTGAAAAAAAATTCACCCCCCCGTACAGTGTGTGCCGATAGAGAAATTAGCTGGTGTGTATGTGGTTTCCGGTACTTTTGCAGCCAGCCTCAAGCTGGAAGCTCGATGAACTGCAGTTTATCACACTTCCACATGGGCTTCATAATTTTGAGACCGGAGGTTGCCGCTTGGTTCCGACCCAAGTCGTATAAATGTTACATAGACGTCATGATCGAAAATGGACATAAAGACAACCTAGATCAAATGAGTAATGTACAATATGGGCTACATAATAAACACAAAGGTTCATGTTTTAGTATTTGTCAGGATATTGCCATACATACAAAACATATGATGTCTTTTGTCTCTCTTGCTGCACTTTTTGAAAAAAAAAATGTTAGATTCAAATCCTTTTGAAGGATTTCCATGTATTATATTTGAGTGTTGCAGAAAAGTAGTACGTTTCAACCCTGAGTAACTGAATAAAGCATATTTTGCTTCTTCAGGTACCCTGGAGCCCCACCTGTCTGCGCTGCTGTGGATGGCCATGCTGGTTTCTCTTGCTATAGTCATAGTCTTGCCTCAGCCTCACGGCATCCGGGCACTCATTGCCTCAACCATCCTGCGCCTCATCTTCTCTGTAGGCCTGGAGCCCACTTTGTTCCTTCTGGGTGGTTTCAATGTAAGTTTCCATCATTGTGTTAAAAGAAGCATTACATACTGTTTTTACAGCTATCAAGTGTTACATTTAGATATGCTGTATTATTGTTGCCAAGTAAAAATGAATGAGGATTTGCCAAGGCAAAAAGTATGTAACATGCCAGACATCACCTCAGCAATGCACTTGGATGGAAACAATGCATGAGCACAGCAATTTCAAACAGTGTAATTTGCATGACATATGAAGTAGTATTTCAAAGTGGACACACTGGTATAGCAGCAAAGGTATGCTTGTAAAAATGCAAGGGTATAATATGATCATACGCCTCCACTTTATATCAAGTGGCCTTACTGTATGTGAAAGCATATACACAAGCATGCTAACACAACTATTTGAGCCTTCTCGTTCAGTTACTAAGTTTGCGTATTGTGTGTTCTACAGTGAAATGGCTCCTGTTTTTTACTTGTTGTGTCTGTTGTGTCTGTTGTGCCGCAGTTCTGCAATAAAGTCATCTTCCTGACGAGCTTTGTTGGGAACCGTGGAACCTTCACACGTGGCTACAAAGCCATGATCATGGATGTGGAGTTCCTGTACCACCTCCTTTACCTGATTATCTGTGGCCTGGGGGTCTTTGCCCATGTCTTCTTTTACAGCTTGCTTGTAAGTGGGAACACACAGAACATATAATTAATACTACACACATATATAATTCACATTAAAGGTGACATATCATGCAAAATGGACTTTTTAATGGTTCTTTACCTGAAATATGTTTCCCTGGCATGTCTACAAACCCCCCGAGAATGAAAAAAATCCATTCTGCCCCTGTTCTGATTTCTCCACCTTTCTGTAAATGTGTGTGAAATGAGCCGTTTCAGACTTCCGTGTTTTTGTTACGTAACAACAATATCCAGTCTGTCACGGAGTCAGAGCTCGGAGCTTGTTCAGCCCATAGACTGTATAAAATAATACTGAATCCCCCCTCCGTTTTTCATTACCTGCACACGTGTGCTAACAAGGAGCTTAGGAGGGAGGCATGCTAGTTGTGGGCTGTCTTAATAAACACAAAGGTCGGTTTTACTCCCCACGTCTGCAGATTTGAAGATCTAGTGGATGATTTTTATTTGTCATGGATAAGTGCTAGCGCTAATTAGCATAGCTACATGTCGTAGCTGTGTACCAAGACACACGTCGACATACTGACAAATAAAACAACAAGAAACACTAAATCTGTGACCAATCCTTCAGAAAAGGTCCTGCTGCCTTTCTGGCAGAGGTCGGGTTGAAGTAACGCTATCTGTGAGCAGCCGGGTATATTCAGCCAACATGTAAACATTAGATCAATGTGCTGCAGAGCCGAGGGCACAGTCACTTCCTGAGGGGGCGTGGTCTGAGAGAAAACAGACTGTTCTGAGGAGGGCTGAAGATGAGGGTTCTTCAGGCATGCCAAAATCTGATTTCAAAGTGTTTTTTTGAGCATAAACTTTAAAGACTTGTTTTGGGGACCTCTTAGGCCAATATATATTGATGAAAAAAGCGTGATATGTCACCTTTAATTCTTAGAATAATTATTACCAACAATGTCTAATGTACTTTTATGTTAACTAAATCCCATTCAATCTTGTTTTTTTCTCTTACAATGAAAATGAACAATGACATGTACAATATGTTGTATCATTTATATTGATGACAGTACACCTGGGTTGTCTCTTTGTAATACTTAATTATAAGTGAGTATTAAGGTTATGTTTGACACAAAAAGTGTCCTTTATCCACTGTGGCATTTAGTAAATGTGGTCACATTAACACACACCGTTTTGTTTTATTTGTCCTTCTTATTTCTTGCAAACATAACTCTGAATAATGTGTTTTTGCAGCTCTTTGATCTAGTTTACAGAGAAGAAACCCTGCTGAATGTTATAAAGAGCGTGACCCGAAACGGCCGATCCATTGTTCTCACAGCCGTGCTGGCTCTTATCCTCGTCTACCTCTTCTCCATTGTGGGCTATATCTTCTTCAAAGATGATTTCATTTTGAATGTGGACAGGATACCCAACAAAACATTAGGTATGTTGATATAAAGATTGTTTCTCATTTTTTTGCTGACTGAACATACACATGCACACAGATCAAGTTAAACATGAAATGGTTTTCTGCAACACAAACCTGCACACAGATTGTCAGCGAAATTGTGGACAAAGGGAAGCGAATAATTACAAAAGAATGTGAGTTTAGTTTACATGCATTTATCCAGATGGCAGCTGGTATCAGTAATAATCTCTGTATATAAAGGACATCACCATTAATTTGCATCACAATTTGTATATCTGAATTATACCAAGACATGATAATGTCTTGTTTTTACAATTAAACAGAGCATGGGGCCAGTATGGTGGGAGAGTTCTTCTCCGGTGGAGCGTGCCAGAAAGAAAATGGGGAAAATTGTTCAACAGAGACCATGATGGATGGTAGGTCAACAAGTTCCTTTAAGATGGAATCCACGTGTTGTTGCATGCATGTGTCTTGGGAATTCCAAGTGTTTGTATGTGACTATGTGCTTATGCCTGACTGTCTGTGTAAGTGCAAGGGTTTCTCTGCCTTTGCAGACGACTGACTCAGCCAGAGAGATTCTTCTGAGCTGTAAATCTGGGCAGTGGGTTGGTCATGGGATCAAACCTGGTGAGGCCAAATGGGGTCTTTCAAGACGCTGGGTGCAATGCGGAGGGTTTAAACTCCTTGTGCACATTGAGTGTCTCAAGACACTCCTGATGTAGGGGCCCAGGGGTGAAAGGTCAGGGCTTAACCACAGTCAGGTACAAGCAGGTCATTGAGTCCACTTGGGGATGGCGCAGAGGGTTTCTCACTGCAAACAACTAGTTCTTGCAAACCTACTGAACCTAATGACCTTGATGGGAAAAACCCAGTCAAATGAAAGCAGAACGCTGTTATGGATCAGTAGAATCCTCAAACTCCTGAGAGTCTGACCCCTGGGTTCACATATCCATAGCCAGAAGCTTGGCGTGTGATAGTAGTCTAGGATTTTGTTTTTTGTGAATAGTTGAGGACATTCCCACCTTTCAAGACCTGATGGGGTCAATTAAATGAAGCCATAATAAAGTATGAAATGAGTTTTCAAATGCATGTGTTGTGTCATTTATATATTGAATCTGAGGTCTTAGTGGCATCCCCCTTTTTCATAAAAGACATAGAAATTACTAACTGTGTTGTCGTGTCTCTACAGCTACCCTTGCCGTCCAGCCGTCAGCAGTGGTGATTGAGGACAAGGAGCGAACATGTGACTCCCTGCTCATGTGCATTGTCACAGTATTGAGTCACGGCCTCAGGAGTGGAGGAGGTGTTGGGGATGTTTTGCGGAAACCATCCAAAGAGGTACAAAGCACAGGAACAAGGAGGAAATTGAACCCTGCTTGAGTTCAGATTGAGTGGAAAAAGCTGTGCCAAAAGATCCTCTTTTCCAGTTTTGGGTTTAAAATTGTACTCTACACTTCAGTGAATTGAAATAAACTTGGACATCTTACTGCTTGGATAACAAAGAATTCATCAAACATGATTGCACAGCCCCCCTGCAAGACCCAGAGATTAAATTGAATGGAAGTAGCTAGTGCTTAATAAACTAAAATATTTTAATGAGTCCATGATTTAATCTCTGAACTCCAACTTTAAAAAGTACATAACATCTTTGACCCCTTTGGTTAATTAAATCTCACCAGAAAGAGGTTACTTTTTAAACAAGTAATGGCTAAAACATGTAGCATGAACTATTGAGGGGTTAGCGAGGTTACTCAGGGGGCTGTCATAACTGCAAACATGCCAGAAAAGAATTAAAGTACTTATTTAGCATACAGATCCAGCTCACTGCTGTAACGTCCTGGAAATGAGGCTTGCCCCTTAGAATGAGAGCATTACTCATTCATGTTTACTTCAATCAGGGTAGTTGAATTAAAGATAAATAAGCTGATTGAAGGGTGTCTGTCTGCAAAAGTTAACCTCACCTGAAGTTCAGACAATGGTGGTGGACTTGTTGGTCAATGCTTTTTTGAGGCTGATGAGATGATCAAACCGATCAAACAGCGAAGATTCTGCAGGGATAGGGAGATAGCTGATGATATTGGCTAAGGCTGATGAGATGAAGAAGCTGATAAAACTTGGAGGACTGGGCAGTGATGGCATGAAAGAACTGGAGGAAGAGAATGCTATGTTTAAAAAAAGACAGCAGTGATAACCATGAGGGTTTGGGGCGGTACTATTGGATAGATGTGACCAGGTGATGAGAACAACTTCAGGAAATATGAGTGAGCCTGTGTGGAGGGGTGAATGCAACAAAGTGACATTCAATTTGCATAAGGCAAAATAGTCCTCCAGACTGAACTTTTGCTAGAGCTCCATCTAAACCTCAGTCTTAAAATATGGAGCCCATGGGGAAGTGCTAAAGACTGCAGTTAATGGAGTGTCCGCCTGAGGCTGGCTGCAGAAACACCGGAAACCACATACACACCAATTCAAAAAAAAAAAATCTTTGCAGTAATAATAAACATGTTTACAGCCTGGTTCAAAAAACTGTTTAGGTCTCTTTACCTCACACTACCTCGGACGAAGTTTGGTTGTGTTCAGTATTTTCAATATGGCACCCACCAATGATTGGCTTCAAAACAGGGCATCAGAAACAGATGGGCGATGTCATGGATGCTACGTCCATTTTTTATACAGTCTATGGTAAAGAACAGAAGAGCAGACTCACTCTAATCTGTTAACCCAGTGACAGAGATAAAGTGTGATCATAATGGGCTCCATGTTTACAAATTATTTTCCCCTCGAAATGATCAATAAATTAAACCTCAGAGCAGCACAAAGCAGCCTTGTTTCCTTACATGCAAATTGAATTATATTTTTATTTTATTTATGTTCAAAAAAATCTACAATCAGACTTTTGTGGTGTAAAGTTGTGATTAACTAAGTAAACAACACATACACTGTTACACAACCTGATGTTGTTTTTTCCACCTCTGGCTTAAACAGGAGCCCCTCTTTGCAGCCAGGGTGATCTACGACCTGCTCTTCTTCTTCATGGTCATCATTATTGTCCTCAACCTCATCTTTGGTGTCATCATCGATACATTTGCTGACCTGAGGAGTGAAAAGCAGAAAAAAGAGGAGATTCTGAAGACAACATGTTTTATTTGTGGTAAGTGAATAACTTCAGATTATTGTCCTGTCCAGTCATACTATAATAGGACAGTTCATTTGCTGCCTAGGTCACATTTGTTTTGCAGTTGTAGTCATTATGCCTGATCAGCAGTCGGCTCAAGGCAGACACTGTTTCACCAACATAAGAGGAACAAGCCTCATGACCTCTGAGACACGTTTTCCTGTCTTTTCCCTGTCATTGATATACAGTAGTTGTTCTCCCTTTGTATATTTCAATAAACAAGATTCCTCACAGTTCAGTGCAACTTGAAGCTGCATTTGATACCTGACACAGTGCTGCACACCATTTGTTGTGTAGAACCAGCATTAGTAATATGTGGTTTGCAGATGATGATGAAATAAACAGAAACCAAATGATCGGTCTGCTCTGAGCCTGCTCTTGTATGAGCGCTCTGATGTAGCCTTGCAATGGCGCATCAGGTCTCTGTGCAAAATGGGGGCTGTTTTCTGGGTAGTATATAAACAACCAAACGCCTCCTCTTCCCCGAATGAATGGTTAGTCACACTAGCTGCTGCTGAGGAGTAGAAGTGTTTCTTCCTGTTGCCATATATGTCCTGACCAATCTTTAGTGTACAATCACTCATAATTGATGACACAAGCTACAACCGACACTGATTGGTCTGACCTCCAAATAATCATCGGTCAGTTCTCGTCATTCATGTTGGGAAACTCAAAGAAGGGTTATTCCTCTTTTGCCAATGTAATGCAGGGATTTGGTGTGACAAACAAATGTGACCATTTTTAGTAAATCTTACTTCCAACGTTGTATCCGTCCATTACCTCATTACCCCATTCCCTCCAGTTTTTTCAGTAACTCAGGTCATTAGAACAATCACATAATTTTACCATACAAAGTGTATTTCTTCATTGTGTGTGTGTGTGTGTGTGTGTGTGTGTGTGTGTGTGTGTGTGTGTGTGTGTGTGTGTGTGTGTGTGTGTGTGTGTGTGTGTGTGTGTGTGTGTGTGTGTGTGTGTGTGTGTGTGTGTGTGTGTGTGTGGCCCTGGGGTTTTATCCTTTCATTTTCAGGTTTGGAGAGGGACAAATTTGACAATAAGACAGTTACATTCGAAGAACACATTAAAGTTGAGCACAACATGTGGCACTACTTGTGCTTCATCGTCCTGGTGAAGGTGAAGGATTCCACAGAGTACACCGGCCCAGAGAGCTATGTGGCTGAAATGATCAGGGTAAGTTTGATATGGTTTTGATTTTATTGTTATCATTATTTGTTTAATTTTTATTATTTTTGTTATTATTGTTATTATTTTCATTACTATCACCTTTGGACAACAGTTTATATTGCACAGCACCTGAGAAGAACATAGGGTTTAATTCATCTGCAGTCCTCAGTTTTGTTTTGTTTTTTAAGAAAATTGGAACTTATAAAATTCGGGAGATTTGAAGTGTATACTTATGAGTAATTTAAAACATGTCCTCTCGACATTTGAGAGTGAAAAATCAAACAAAAGGATCAGAAGCACACCCTTGGATTGTTTGTTAAATTCTTCTCTCATTGTACTCCAGGTTTTTAAATGAGCTTTAATCTTAAGATTTTTTACAGCATCCATAAGCATTACCAGTTTTTGTAGGGCAGTATTACATGAACTGGTGGTGAGTTATTAAAGGGTTTAATCTGGGCTTCATTGAAATAATCTTTGAAATTAGGGAGGGCCATTCTTCCATTTTCCTTTGGGAGTGGTCAGGTTTTAAGTTTTACCCTGAGTGTTTTCCCTTGCCAAGCAAAAATAGAAATTACCTTATTGAAGTCCTTTGTTCTTTAAGCTCTCCGTCATTTAAAAACCTCAGCAGTCAAAAGGATTGTTTTCCTCACCAGGTAACAAGTTGAGCTCCTCAGCGACTCAACATGAAGTTCATTGAAACCATGTATCAGTTACAGTTGCTGTGTTCCTGAGGTTAACCCTCCCTCCTTGACAACGCTGTAGGCACTTGGACTCCAGTGATCATTTTTTTTTATAGATTTTTGTAAAGTTGATTAGTGCAGCCTTTTATTTCTCAGAAACATTGATGGGCCGTGTGTCTTGTTTCTACCTCATCTGAGCCAGAGTACCAGGGCTGCATTATGTAATCCCTGCCTCCATGACCTTGAATCCCTCCAAAGTATTATCCCATCAGTCTGCTTTGAGATTGGAGAATTAATTTTCAGACAATGTCTGCCATCGGCATGAAATGTGTTAATCCCCAGAAGCAGCCATGCTTTGCTCTAATCATTAAACATACACACATACACACACAGGTCTCACCTCATGTATGGCACCAAGCCAAACTGAGATGCTGCCTTATGACTTCTGTTTAGCTGCAGTGTAAGAGATCTTTAAAAAGTATATTTTTTTAAGTCAGTAGAATATACAGATAATTTCTCTATTCTTTTTCATAAAATATGCTATTCAATAATTTATGCATCTACAAAAGAATCCCCATTACATTTTACTGCAGCAACAAAAACAGTTTGATAATATATAAACTTTAGAGTGATTTTGTTTATTGTTCATTTTGTACAAATGTGTTAAAAACATATAACTGATAACTGTACAATTTAATAAAATATCAAAGTTATAAATGTCAAAGAAGAACGTGTTAGTATGAGGACTCGGTATTTCAATTCCAAAACATTTGAGTAAAATAGATGCAGGCACACACACACACACACGCATGCTAACACAACCACACACTTAACACGGCACTGTGCTCGAAGTGATTGAACAAGAAGACTGTGAATGTGAAATCAGAATCAAAAAGAAAACCGATAGTTGTTATGTTTTGGTTCTTCCATCAAACTTGTGGTCTGCTAGCAATTAGAAAGTATTTTAACTGCCAAAGGAAAGCCCCTTCTTCTGAAGTGGTTGCTTCCCTGACGCACTTGTACTGCTGTCAGTTTCTGACACAGTTTCAGCCCACTCAGTTGCCTTTTTGCCTTGATCTGCTACACTCAGTCTTGTGAGGAACCACCTGATTTGGGATTAACCCCCATCCTCTTTCCCATTAACCTTGCACCCCTCTGAGCCCAAATGAGTTCGTCAAGGGTGTGTTCTGATCAGTACTTAGTAGGGTCAGACGGAGCAGAGAGGGCACACATGGTGCGAAAGACCCTGATGACCTGTCAGCTGACACAGTCGTCCTTAACGTTACTGCTCAGCTTCACATGCAAGTGTGACCTCGATGTCTGAGTTGCCCAAAAAGGTTGCACGGTTCATAAAGCTCCTCTCATATAATACATTTTTAACAACAAGTATTGACATTTTTCACAACCTTCAGCTGTGTTACAAGAAAGAATACAGATTTCTTATTTTGTTTTAATGTATTAATGATGGTAGATGTAGAAACAGGGAAGAAAGGACTTTGCATTTCAACTGGTACTGTGGGACAGCTGTGTAGAAGAGGAGGGAGAAGATCAAATAATTACAAAAATCCTGAACACTGAACAACTTGCAAAAAATATTCTTGGCAATGTTTCAGTCCTAGACCTTCATTAGGCAAAGAGTATAGATATAGAAACAAGGAATGAAAGGACATGCTCAGAGATATAATGTATTTATTTTTTTCAAATATTTAGAAACAAACTATAAAACTGAATGCAGAGTTTAATATCAAACTTGTTAGATTTGATAATTACAAATATTTTTTGGTTCTAAACTTGGCAAAAAAAAAATCAACTGACCTTGAGATTTAAAAAAATAAGTTAGTTTTTCATATGAGTGTTAAAATCTTCTGTATTTATATTTTTATATAGACTATACAAATCATTGTTTTTCATATTTTGGTTTAAATTAAAGCCAAAAAGGTTAAGACAAGATAGAGACGGTTCACTTATTACAACAGCTCACAACTCACAGTAGAGTAAAAAAGTAATCAAGTGACATTTTTAACATTTAACATAGCCAACATTAGCCTTCAGTCTCTCCCACTGTTTTTCATTCATTATTCATTCATTCATTTACTTTTTATTTGGTGTTGGGGCAGCATGGAAGACCAACAGAACAGAAGTGGGTGTAGAGGTCAGGTTACTCTGACAATGACTGGGACTGACGTCAATGGTAAAGAGTGCTGAGAATAAAGTGTCAAATCTAAGGTGTAAAAACATGAGTCTTTATTCACACTCATTGCCCTCATTCTTGTGATCTTCAAAGCAACAGGATATTTCACCTGTAGAAACAGAATTTAAAAAATCTGTAACCATAAAAAATATATAAGAACATGAGTGTCTCTCAGAACAGTAAAATATGCTTAAACCATATCTGTCTGTGTCTAATTTAGATGTGCGGTGCTGTTTGCTTTTTTTTTTTTTTTTAAGTGAGTGGGCTGTCAGCTTATCAGGTGGCTTGCGGCATGACTCTGACGTTTTATGTTGCTGTTTTAACCACATAGCATCCTGTTTCTCTGTTATGGCAATGTGGTTTTAATAATGAAAGATGTACTTCCGTCATTTCCATTGAACCAGTGTGAAGTAGAATCTTTATTCATAGCTGCACTTCTCAGTTTACTGGAAATGCTTGGGCTTGTAAACACTAGGGATGGAAACAAGGCAGGGCTTGACAAAGTCAAACAAATGCTATTTTTTCTACAACACTATTTTTTATTATTATTACTATCTTATTGTATGTCGGAAACATACTGTACGTAACAGTAAAATCTATCTTCAAACTTCAACTGAATTGTCGTTACTTCTTCTCTGACAGAGAGACCTGTGAGAAAGATAATAATAATAATAATAATACATTTTATTTATAAAAGCGCTTTAAAAGATTCTCCAAGCGCTTTACAGGAAAATAAAATTATACAATAGAAAAGCAAAGGAAAACAGTGCAAAAAAAGCAAAGAAAAGCAAGGCAGCAAAATAAAACAAAACAAGAAAAAAATCTATCAATTATAGTTTAAAAGCCTTAAAGATGATATAATAAATTTGATAGATTAGATGGTAAAGATTGAACCATCTTAATGATAAAACTGCTCGTTCCTCCTTAATCTAATACATCAATGTTCTGATGAGTATAAACTTGTGCTTATTTAACTATAAGTGCTGTTATTCTAATGTTTTGATTTAATCAGGAGGGGATCTAGCAGGTGAACTAGGTAAACACAGCCTTTGTCGCCCTGCATTCAGGAAGTGGAACCTGCTCACAGCCGTTGTCTCCTTTCAGAGTACTCGTTTACTGTTTTTTCAGAGTTGTGTGATTCCCCTTTGGCTACCTTCTGACCTAGCACTGGTTTGTGGTTTGGAGGAGCGTACTCACTCACACATCTGTATCCAAATCAACCACTGAAACCTAGGGACTTTTTCAGTCCAGTTTCTGCACAGCTCTGTTTCTAGCCAGGGACCTTGAGGGCTTTGCAGCATCCTCTCTCTAGGTGGTTATGCAGTCAAGGGCAAATGGTACAGGCATGGTTGTGTATTTACATTGTGAAGAATTGAATACAAATGTATTTCCATGGGTAGCTGTGGATCCAGTGTTTCTGGATCATGTTTATATATGGTTTCCTCTTTGCATGGTGCAGTTTCAACCTGCATTTGTGGATGCAGCAGGAACTGTGTTCACAGAAAATGTTTTTTAGATGTGATCTTGGGCCAATGCAGTGACTTCCACTACAGAGTCATTTCTGTTATAAATGATATTATGTACTAAAGGTGAAATCCCTAAATTCTTTGCAGTTTTATGCTTCATTCCAAAATTGTTGAACTAATTGCTCATGCAGACCCTCACAGAGTGGTGACCCTCTTCTTTCTTAGAGACTCAGCCTCTGTGTCATGTAAGTAACATTACTAACATGAGGCAAACTAACCTAATAGACGGGTGATGTACCTCCAGGTGATTTCTTTTTAGCATTACACAACTTTTTCATTCTTTTGTTCTCCCCGTCCTAACTTTTTTTAAACATGTTGCTAGTATCAATTTAGAAGAGCAGATCTTTGTCATATTATTTTTTAGTTTTAACATTTAGGGTGTAGCTTTTGCACTATTTTCAGTTGAATATAGGGATTTGAATGATTTGCAAACCTTCAAATTCTCTTTTTATCAACATTTTACCCAACATTTTTGGGATTTGGGTTGTACTTCTTCTTATGCTTTGGCATATCCAGAAGCTTGTTTGGACAGTGCCTAATAATATGTAGGTAGTGGTGTACTGCTGGAGTACCTTGACTGCTTATTTTATTCAGGAAGATCTTAAAAAATATAACTTTATCTGATATTTTGGTTCATAAAAACATATATGTATAACTCTCATAGTTGTTAAATCTTTTAAAATGACCCCCTGTTCCACTTCCTGTTGATCTTCAAATATACTTTTGACCTGTAAGTTTACACCATCAACCACATTTAAACAGTTTGTAACCATGCTATGTTTAGCTTTAAGTCGAAAGTAATTGGCAAACTTGTGAAAAACTATGTTTAAATCAATAAATATGTATAAATGAAACTATTATTTATATAACTTTTTTTTGCTTGTCTATTAAGAGAATTCATGGGCAGTTAAAGGAATTATTTATTCATGTTTACCAGTTATTTCTCTGAGTGAGCTACACAGAGTGTAGTGTCTCAGAAGCACTAAGTGTCACGCCTACAAAACCTGTTGTTCTTCAGTGACAAGAACCATCATTTAATATAGTTGGTGACCCAGAAAAAATACACCCTGTTTCATCTGGGACTTTTTTTACTCTTTGAACTTGCTTGGATTGCAGATGAACTATGTTTGCAACAGCATAAAAAACATTTCAAATATGAGTACTGACAATGTCATAGACGGGGATCCCAAATTTGGCTTTCTCATTCAAAAGTCATGGCACATTTTGGTTACAAGGCGAACAAATTGCAACAAAGCATACACTGAGGAAATGATTGCCTGAACTGACTTACACTTACAATCAGCACCTACTGGAAATTCATCCGAAAATGTTAACTCCTTACAACAGATTCCTTAACAGTTCTTTATACAGTATTTACAGAAGCGATAAAATCTGTGTTTTAGTTGAGCAAACTTAAGTCTTCTGTCCTATACACTTTAAGTCTCCTTTTTTTTACCAGCTTAGAAACATTGCTGAATTTAGGCCCATTGTATCTACAGCTTAAATTAAGATTATCATCCATGTATTTCTGCCTGGTTGATTTACTGTAATTCACTTTTCACTTGCCACCGTAAAATATCCCTAAATCAATTATAATTAGTTCAAAACGCTGCAGCTGGGCTTCTAACCAAATCTTCCCAAATGTCTCATAAAACACCAATTATGTTATCTTTACACTAGCTTCCCATAAACTTCAGAATACATGTTAAGATTCTTATCATCACTTTCAAAGCCCTGCATGGACAGGCATCTGCAATCCAAGCAGGTCCTTGAGGTCCTCTGGTCCTCTGTTTGTTGTTCCACACTCCAAAGGAGACTGTGCTTTTGCTGTTGTAGCTCCAACATGTTGGAACTCTCTGCCACTGGATTTAAGATCAGCGGTCTCAGCTGACACTTTCAGAAAGCAACTCAAAACCCATTTATTGTATTAAATACTTAATGTGTAGTGTACTGTTGCTTGCCTTTCCTGTGCTGTAATGTTTTTTTGTTTTTTTAAGATTGACTCTTTTTGACTGATAATTATATTTTTACAACATGTATTTATTTATTTATTTTTCTTTAATCCTTTTTGTTTGTTTCTCTTTGTAAAGCACTTTGTTACCTCTCTTCTTGAAAAATATTATTATTTGTATACTTATAATTGTTGTTGTGTTGTTTTTGTTGTTGTTATTTTTTATTTGTATTATTTGCGTTGTTATAGTTGTTGGTATTATTATTATTATTATTATTATTGTTGTTGTTGTTGTTGTTGTTGGTATTATTGTTATTATTTTTGTGTTATTGTTATTATAATCATCATCATCATCATCATCATCATCATTATTATTAAGGAAAACTCATTTTACACATCACTGAAGCAAGTCCCATTAAAAAACCTCAGTTTCAGCTTGATGGCACACTAGATTTCAGCACTTTGTATAACAGCTTGTTGCAGATTTTTTCTGTATATCACAGGAGCATTCAAGACAAACCTTTTATTATTTTTTGTTTCTTATTCTTACAAAAAAATGTATCCAATGAAAATCATACTTAAATCTTAAATACACACAAAGGGCAGGGGGCATACAGATGACTCAGAGAACTGTATGCAAATCATGTGTCAGGACACAAAAGTTGATAAATGTCATCTATTAATGATTTTTAAATGTGAGCCATCCACAATGGAAGTTTGCTAGAACAAAAAGAAAAATCAAAACAGAAAAATGTAGTCAAAATGAGTCCAAATGTTTCAAACAGAGGCCCCAAGCTTCTTACCATTTATTTTATTTTCAATTATTGGTTGACAATTCTGTCATGTGGATAACCAAAACCAGTTCACGTAGCCAGATTCTGAAGCACAGTGGAGTTGTTGTCTTCAAGTCTTTCAGCATTTCTTTTTTGCTTATACCATGCTCATGCCTAGAGCTGTTTGAATGCATGAAGGGGGAGTTGAGGAGCCCTCTAAGGCTCCAAAGTGAGACAACTGACTGTCAGGAGATAGAGTCTTGTGATAAACCCCTGAAAAGAAAAAAAAAGAAAAGTTGACCAGAGCTAAAAAAAAATTAATGGCTGGTCCCAAAATAAAATCAACAATAATCCATCATTTGATTGACATTTATCACAAATTGGAGACATGAGGATCATATTTATTGTACATGAATGTAGAAGAATGAAAATGGTGGATGACTTTGAACTGAATAACCCATGTGTGCTATTTGATGAGCAACTATGAAGACGAGAAAGTGCAGTCCTCCACAGTCTATCAGATAAAACTAAATTGATTTCCCTTTAACAAGCCTTCTGAATATAGTTGATGGATACAGAGACCTTACAGAAGTCATTTACACTTAGTTATTATAATTTGCTGGTGGAAGATAAAGCAAACATAAAAGCAATGTATTTCTTTAGCCCTTTTAGCACTTTGTGAGACATTGCATGTATTATTAAATAAGAATGGGTTTAAGTTTGCCCTTTTTATTGTGTCTATGGTAAGACAAGACATCAGGGAAATATACAACCAATATGTAAACTACCTGTTCCAAGTGATTTCAAGAATAGAAACTTGAAAAGTTCCTTATGATTGATTAGATTCTGATTTATAGTAGGCTTTGAATCACTGGATACTACCAAAGACCAAACACGGCTGAAATCAGAGAGGGCCTTGTACTAACACTTGATGCCTTCTGTGCTTTATAATGTTAAAGATCTCCACTACACTGGCAAATAAAAACTGGACCAGCTTGTTTGAGTCAACTAAATTTAGAATAATTCTAATCACTTCTGAAAAAGCTGTAAGATATTGGAAAGTAACACAGGAAATGTGATGCATCTGTTTCATCATGAGCTTACAAGGCCGCCGTAAGTGTTCACCTTTTTTTTTTTTTTTTCACAGGAGCACAACTTAGACTGGTTCCCAAGGATGCGGGCTATGTCGCTGGTCAGTAGCGATGCAGATGGGGAGCAGAATGAGATCAGGAATTTGCAGGAGAAGCTGGAGTCCACCATGAAACTTGTGTCCAACCTGTCGGGCCAGCTGACCGAGCTCAAAGAACAGGTTTGTTTAACGAAAGAGGAGACACTGACAGAGGGTCTTCAAGTACATCATGGGGAAATCATAATGTGTGAGACATTAAGTGTGAGACGGCAGTCTGTGCTTGAGGTTTGTGTGCTGCTCACTGCCCTTTAGATACAGAGCTCACAGAGCAAAAGGTGGTGAGTCATAGTTCAGCTAGTTCATTGCTCATGAGGCTCTCAACTTGAATCAATTTTTACCATCCAGCAGCGTCCAAGATTGTAGTTGCTATCTGTAATGTATTTATTTATTATTTTTATACCTTGATAAGACTTTGTCCTCAAAACAGGACAAACCCCAAAAGTCTGAACCTTTGCTTTGAGAGAATAGTTTTAAAAGGTAGCGTAAGTCCTCGTGTCCGAATGCCTACTACTGCTGATATAAAGTGTATAAAGGCAAAAGAGGCATCTGTTGCACAATAGCTGCAATCCTCTGTTTCTAGTAAACAGAATTGAAAAATATCTTACCCTTGAAATGAGAACTCTTTGTGAGGAAGTGAATGTAACCAAGACATTCTGACCCAGACAGGGGAAATGATTGTGATGTTGCTGAAAGCAGCGAAGGGCATCGTGGTAGCAGTCACATTTTTGGTACAAAAAAAAGTGTAAGGACAGATTTAAGTTGTTGTTAATATAAAGAAGAAATAATTAAAAGCTTTGAAAGTGTCAATTTGTGAACCTGAGGATTTGAATTTAAAGCTTACATTTGAAGTATTGAAGTATCATTCAAAGTAAAGCACAAACGGAAAGAAACGTGTTTCAAGAGTTCTCTGCATCTTCGTTCAGGGGAAAGTTGTCTCAATTATACTAATAATTTAGAGAACCTCCCTTTAACTGAGTTTAGACTATCCACTTAATATCTTTTGATATATTTAGATTCAACAAATCTCTCTCCTCAGATTTATTTCTCCTTCTCCACTCATCACAAAACAGTTTGTCTCAGTTTTAATATTGTTTTGTTGAGGTGTTGAGGTGAAAACCTCTCTCTGTAGTTCTTAAAGTTGATTCTTAGTAGAAAATTCATTCTTATACCTGCTGATATAAAGGTTAAGACATACTTTATGACTCATGTGCTTTGCTTGATCTCTGAAATTTCTATCGACAGAGTTTCAGTATTAGTACTTTGTATTCTGTTGCTTTCGTCAGAAGATACTGCAAAGTGTGACATGGCTGGCTGGACTTCAAAAGCTTCTGTTTCTCTTCAGCAGTTTGCAGAGTTTGTGCAGCTCAATGAATAAATGAACGGCTATAGATTAAGGACACAAGAGGTTTCCAACTTATTCAGCAGAGGAGGACGTGTATGCCAAACAGCTACAGGTGAAATGATCTTTTACAAACATGCCTTTTCTCTACAGATGACAGAGCAGAGGAAGCAGAAGCAGCGGATCGGCCTGTTGGGACACCCTCAACATATGAATGTTAACCCTCAGCAGCCAGCGTAGAGTCAACTGACAGCACCCAGAGGCAGCTTGGCATCGGCTGCTCATGTGTAGTCTTTACTCAGAGGTTACACACTATGTAAAGTGCACTGAGTGTGAGTGTTACTCGTCACAGTAGGAATACACTGTAACATAAGTAGGAATAAGGCAATCTGTAGCTCTACCCCACGCATGTGTTACTCCAGACAGTAACACTCATCCATCGTTTTTTTTCTGTTCAGTCCAGTTTGAATTGGTGCCAAATGTTTTCTACACAATTATTGGATGGATTCTTCATCACATGGCCTTTACGAGTTGAACTTGAAAAATGTTAAAGCTGACTGGACTGAGAGAATTAGTCAAATTTGTTTTTCATTTTTTATTTCACTGTTTTCTATTTCTGGCGTAACGAGCAGTATTAAATGTCTTATTTTTGTATGTTGTGCAATATAATGAATTGAATATGCAACATCATTAGTGTGAGGATGTAAGTTCCATCAATTATGTCTTATTTAAAAGTGGGCCAATGTTTTTGTTTGAACCTTAATGTTACTGGATAAAATACAGAGTAGTCTCTACTAACATAAATATAGGAGTTATATTAAGCTGACTTTCTCAACTTTTGTCTTTTATTTCTTAAAGATGTGCTTACTTCTGGAGTGTAAACAGCACTCAATAGAGATAGTTTATTGTGTGAAAGCAATATATACATTAGTTTTCCTCACCTGTGAAATTCAATTGTCATATTTCAGTGCTAACTCTTTATAAAATAAATTTGCTTTCTCTTTAATTTGGTTCTAAGGGACGTTAGGAGTGTTTTGTCTCCTTGCTCAAATATACTGTGTAATTTATTCAGGATCGCTCATGCTTTTACAGTTAGCTCAGGAGTTGTGTAACTTTCACTCTAACAAAAGTCATGAGTATAGATTTACGTTCTGCAGTTAACCTGTTCCATTTGTGCCTGTTTTTGGCCTCATTTAAGGTCTCTTGTTTGTGCAGAGGCACTTATTTCATGTTCATGTTGACTTATATAATAGTTAGTTTTCATGCTACTGTTAGAAGGATCTTTTTTGACCTTTTTGTGTACAGAAAGTTTGTTGCTTATATTTGCTTTTGTATAGAAAATGAGATTGAGTAAAAGAACTGTTACTCATATATGTTAAGAATAACTAAAATTCTATGTACTGTCAATTTGTATATTAAAGTAGAAATATTTATTAAAATTGATGTATTTATCCTTTACCCATTGTTGTGTTTTCTTACTGTGGAGCTGATGACACAAATTATTTTTAGAGAGTTGCCATATAAAGTCAATCAATAACTGGATTTATTGGTTTCATTTTTTTAATCTATTTGCCTAAAACTATATACTGTGTATAATTGTTTAAAATTGTTATCATAAACTCACCCACTCGGTCACTGGTTCATCTTTAAAAACATATATAAAGTCAATGTATTACTTTCTTTTGACCATTTTAATTTGATTATCAGGACAAAACAGATATGAGTATGCAGTTTGTATGAAATATAGAAATTAAAACATATAAATGTAATATTAGGACAGGGAGGGGAAAATATATAGATACATATACCAGCTATTAACAATGCACTGTCTATTAAGCTGTTAAATTCAGCCTGTGTTTCGGTTCAATGTTAATTTTGGCCATCATCATGATATTGTTTGGCTGTCAGAGAAATTGTCTCAATTGAGGTCAGCAGATGTCAACAGTACAATTGAAATGTGTGTAATAAGCTGGATGTTAGAGTATATCTGAGTGGTTTTAGGGCCCAATTGTCATGCCGTATTAACAACACCCTACTTGTTCTATGATGAGCTTATCCTGATCTGCCTTTCAGCCTCATATGATGAGACTTCCTCGAAAATGAGGTTCTTTTCAAGGAATAATCCTCTAATAAATTTCAAATTTCCCCCAAAAATATAAATATATTGCACAAGTTTCCCTTTTTAGTGTCCATAGCCTTCATACTCACTCCAGATATTGCTTACTGTCCAGCGTGTCACTTGTAATCAGTAAACAACTGGTTTCTAAAAACAGGAATGCAGTGTGTAACTTCTATCACTGTTTACTGCAGGAATGCACCTACCATAGTGTAAATAATTGCCAGCTATTATAATCTTTGAAAAAAGGGTTGATCTAACAATAGAAGTACTATGGGTATAAGACAATGAAGCTCCATATAAGGACCTGTACAGAATTGGATATGGATGAACTTTTTTTTGCCTAATTATTGGATTTGGATTGGATTGGGGAAAAAACGAATAGTTTAAATTTTAAAAATTAAAAATATATATATTTATGTATTTAAATATTAAACTTGTGATGCAAGTGGGTTTTCTGCTTTGAGAAGGCGAGTTAAATGAATAGTTATTTCACTTAACCACAGAGATAAAACTAAACAATATTTTCTATAGCAAAGCTGTCCTTGTGAAAACAATATGTGAAAGTTTAGGAAAGTCCTGAAGCAGCACAAAAGTACAACGTCAGAAAGGCATGTTAAAAAGTTGCATTAATGTGAAAAGCTATTATAAAATAGTTTATTCATATGAATAGGCCAAGCCATTTGTCAGAACAAGTATCCAGATCTCACAGACATATTTGGAAATGTATTCCCTCAAACACACGTAGAGAAAGGAGACTCTGAAACGTAATTTTATTTTCTTCATGAGCTTGTTGACTTTGAGGAGAAGTGTTGGCAGTCACCCTTTTCCCGCCTGGTCGTTTCCGGCCAAGGGCTCCCTTGTTTTGGACTGTTTCTATCTATAGCCTCTGGCTGCTTCGGGACGTCGGCGGGTGGAACCGACAGACCAGTCGGGCGCTCTCGGTTGGTTGTGCGCATGACGTCAGCGACAGGGATCCGCTCCACGGTTTTCCCTTGGCCATGAGGAGCTCAACGTGACAGTCCGCTGGGTACAAGCAGGTTTAATACTATCAGTACAGCAGCCGGTGTGAAAAGGAAAACAAAACACTCCGCCAAAGCGACACAGTCATCCCGCTGCAGGTGCACGTGCCGCACGGCAGTCGGGCACAGTATGAAATTACACAGTGTCCGTGTACAGCGAATGACACATGCCAGGCACAATAATTGCCCTCCTGGCAGCAATAAAACAACACACTTGATGTTATGAAGTTATCGTACATTTTTATTATCTGACTCATTGTCAGCTTTTATTATCGAGTAGCTTAATGAGTTGTCACGTCTAAGTGCACAGGCTAGAGTCCATAATTATATATATATATATATATATATATATATATATATATATATATATATATATATATGCCTATACAAAACACAAAAACATAAAAAATATAATTTATATAAAAAATGAAATAAACTCCTTCCAAAGTAGAGCTGCCCAACGCATATCATTCACACTAGTTTTATATTATTTTATTCAACATTAAAATATATTTTAATAATTGGATAATAAAAGAGTTTAGTCGTGTTATTATAATACATTTCTTTTTATTATAGAGACAAAGTCTGTGACACATGGATCCACTTTGGTTTGAAAACACTTATTCTCGTATGTCACAACTTCATTGTTTCAGATCTTCAGCTCCTTTACTGATTTTTTGTTTTTATTGTCACGCGCCTCGGAATAATGTGTTTTCAGTCTTTATCGTAGCAGTTCATCATAAAGGCTGTCAGACTTTCAAATAACGATGTTCCACCGTTTCTGGTGGGAAAACTGTTGCTCCACTTTCTACCTTGTAAACACAGTCGGCACTAGAAACACGGTGTGCCTGGAGAGCCGGAGCATGGTGGAACACGAGACTCAGCCTCAGCGGAGGACTACTACAGAAAGGGGTTGTACTCAGTGTCAGCACAAGGGGAGGAGGTGTGTGTGTGTGTGTGTGTGTGTGTGTGTGTGTGTGTGTGTGTGCGCGCGCGCGTACGTGCGTGCGTTCGGGGAGGGTGAGGAGTTGAAAGCGCCGTCCAACACGTGAGGCTCATGTGACTGTGTCGAGTCTGTGTCTGTAGCCGAGAGACGTGCCCGCAGTCACAGGGTTTAACACGTAGTCAAAACCCACCCAGCTCTCACACATTGAGCCGCGCGTGGAGCCTCCCTAGACATACTACTGAGTCCGGACCTCAGGGTGACAACACTGCGCCTTGCCCAACTGCAGCTCACAGCGGGAAAACACGCACACACTGGATAACAGGATACTTTTGACTCTTTTTCATCTTTGTTTTGATGATTTTTTCTCGTTTTGAAGTGAGACTACAGAGACACATTTCAAACGTTTTGAAAGCTTTTTGAAGTTATTATTCGGGTTTTACATTTAAGCGACATGGAGAGGATTACAAGTGCGCAACCGCCTCCTTGTATGCCAAAACACCCATCAATGGACATCGCTGAAATGCAAGGGTAAGAGGATTTTATTGTGTTATCTTTGATTAAAACAAACTCTTTACAGCCTTATAACCTGCTACAGATTTATAACCACACTATGTTAACTTGTTTTCAAAGGATGGATTTTCCAATTTATGTGTACAAATCCAGAAGGGGCTTGAAGCGTGGAGATGACAGCAAGGTACATTTCAGTTGAATTAAATCCAAATTCAAAATTTTCCAACATTTATTAAAGTACCTGGATTTCACTGAAATCATTTGAACTCCCTGCAGGAGACTTACAAGTTGCCACACCGACTGATCGAAAAGAAAAGACGTGACAGAATCAACGAATGCATTGCACAACTGAAGGATTTGTTGCCAGAACATCTTAAGCTTACAGTGAGTATTGTTGTATGCATATTGCATGTCTGCTACACAGCCTTAGAATCTGGGATGCCTCATGTTTGCAGTTTGTTTGCCTCAGCCTTTAGACTCAGCTTTTGGATAACAAACAAAAAAGAAAAAAGTTTGGGAATCTTTAGTGGGAAAGCAGAGACAGGACAATATTTAAATTTCTAATTTTAAGAATTTAATGTTTGCATTCAAACTTGGTTCTAGAGTGTAATTTGCTGTGAAGAATTGTGCGTGTGTACGTGGATTGCATGACTTCCCGGGTGTTTGAGGCTTGTCCTCTGTTCAGCTGCAGAATGTGTTACATAAGAAAGATCAACATGCTTATCGAAGGTCTTCCTGTTTTAGACGCTGGGTCATTTGGAGAAAGCTGTGGTGCTGGAACTCACTCTCAAGCATGTGAAAGCTCTAAGTAACGTCCTGGAGCAGCAGCAGCAGAAAATTGTTTCGCTACAAAAGGACCTACAAATAAGTAAGTTTGATGCCTGGATGTTGCGCAGATAAGAAATACATTGCATCACAGATGCATAAGATGAAACTACATTGAAAAAAAAATGTGGAGTAAAAAATTAAAAAATTGTTTTTCTCATCAATCAGCTGATCATGGAGGTGAAGAGAACAGCGAGGAGATGTTCCGCTCTGGCTTTCACTTATGTGCAAAAGAGGTCCTCCACTATCTGGCCGGTCAGGAAAGTAGCCAGGACCTGTCTCCTTCACACGTTATCAGCCACATCCAAAAGGTAGCAGCTGAGGTCCTGCAACATCAAAGCAGCCCGAACCCAGACGAGTCCATCTCTCAAGCTTCAGAGAAAATAAAAAAAACCACTGCACAGCCCCAAAGAGCATCGGAGGTCCCAGCGAAGAACTGCGTGCCTGTCATTCAAAGGACTTTTCCCAATGGGATGGGGGAGCAGAGTGGCAGTGACACAGACACTGACAGCGGCTATGGGGGAGAACATGAAAAGCGTGACCCAAAAGCTCAGTGGTCAGAAAGTCATCAAAAGGAAATGGAGCTCAAGCAGGCCGGGTCTGAGAGGAAGACTGGGTCCATAAAGCAGGAGGGCGATGAGCCTCAGGCCAAGAAGTCGAGGTCTGACTCCTCGGAGGACGAGATGTTCCCTGGTCACATGGTGGGAAGCCCCAGCAGCTACATGGGCTTCTCCCCTAACCAGCACCCATTTTGTCTCCCCTTCTACCTCATCCCCCCTGCAGCTGCAACAGCCGCAGCATACCTACCCATGCTGGACAAATGCTGGTACCCCGGGGGCATGCCAGTCATGTATTCTGGCATGAGCGGCTCAGCAGGAGGTTTGCACCCAGAGACACTTCCCTCACCCCTGGTCATGTCCCAGAGGGCAGGGTCTCCCATGCCCCACCAGAACCCCATGGACCTCCCATCTTCACATAAAGCTTTAAAGCAGGTTCCCCCAATGAACTTGGAAACCAAAGACTGAACATATGTTCATAATATGTTTCTGTTGGAAACCCTACCCTCTGAATGTTTATGTGGTTGAATGGTTGGAACACTGAAAAGATAGTTAATGGACAGAAACGCACTGGTATCCCTTCAAACCACAGCTGTTGTTTGGCCTGTCAGAATTTGGACCTGATCCAAGAACCTCAAATGGCCCCCACATTTATAATCAGGTCCTCACACTGAAACAATGTGTTTGTGTATGGGCAACATGAACCACCCATGTGAAGGCTCATAATTCGTCACTGGTCGCATCGCTCTAAAACACTGTGAAGATCAGTTTTGGTCAGTTTAAGACATTCTAAAGAGAGTATTTTATTCAAAGGTTTGTCTACTCCGCACTCAGCGTTGAATGTCAGAGGTCAACTAAGAATGTAAGGCATAGATAAGCCCCCCTAAAATGATTTGGACCTACTTTTTTGCACGCACAGTCTGTATTGAATGTAAAGATAGAAACAAACCCCCTTGTAGATGCTGCTTGGAATATTTCCTGCTGTTTATTTGTGGAGGATCAACCCTCACTGTTCATCACTCTCGTAACTGCAACTAACTATTGATTGGAATGTTCCCAAAAAAAAGGTTGGTTCATGATGACTAAAGGTATCACACGTACATTGCTCATTTGACCCATCAGATACCAGAGGCTTAATTGAACACAAATGTCCCCTGTGTTCAAAGACTTCAGGGTGTTGTCACTGTCTGAGGTGTGTCACACTTGTCTTTTGAAAAGTAATGTGGCCACACTCGCTTTTATAATTTAATTTGTGACTCATGACTGTTTGTGTATTTAGATGGCGTTCTTGTCGAGTCATGTCCTGTAATTATCTTTGTTTATATAACTTGTACATCTCTATTTTTGATAAGTGACCCACTGAGTGTATTTGCATCGCTACCAGACAAGGGTTGGGGTAGTCTTTTGCTGTATCCCAGAGAACGTGTACAGGACATAGCGTTGTGCTCAACCAGATTTGCATTTTCCCCACAATTCCCAGTCATGTTAAGGCCCGACCATAGCTCATGCTGTTGCCTTTACTCCATTAATGCAGACACAACAATTGCAGGTTTTTAAATGTATTTTGCTTTAAATGTTGTGTCTGTGGCAGAGTGAATGTAAGGTTAAAACTAAAATAATAGTTTTGTATAGAAAAAGGTACAGGGGATTTTTATCTTGAGATGTAACAAAAGGATGTTTGTTGTACATATTTTGTAAATAAAGTATTATTGATATATATAAAAAATTAATAAAGCTTTTTTTCCCACATTGAATTTGTGTTTCACAGCCTGATGCTTTAACAGTCTTGTCGGCAGCCAACCTGACAACTCCGCACAACACATACTTACATAACACTTACATAACCCATAAAGCAGCAGAGCCTGCTTAAATCAATAGCTTGTCTTAGATTACAGGCTGTAAACATTTACACGTTGAAAGCATTTCTAGGGTTTTAACTGTCAGATGTGAGTCAATTTGGCAAAAGATTATATTTACAAATCTCTCTTAAAAATTAATTAAACTTTTAGCTCCAAACAGTCGTGATAATCATGAACAAGGTTTTTTTTCCTAAGTGTTAGCATGAATCCTACATACTTATAAAAACTCAATCTAAAATTAACGATTTGAACAGAAAAAATATTTGTTTAATCAACACTTAGAAAGAAAGTAGAACTTCTTTGAATCACCTGAACAGTTTGATTTACCATTTCCTTTACAATTTATATGAATCACACACTGTAAGGCAGCATTTTTAACAATATTAAAACTTTGCATTGGACCAGCATGTGTTTGGCTTCTTGAGTTGATACCACAGTGGTCCGGATATAATATGAGGCAGTGGGTGTAAGGTGCTATATGCTTCCTGCCCACCATGTCTCCGAGAGAACTTCTGAAATGGCAATTTTTTTCTATAATTATAACAGTGCTCTGTCATTTGGTTTGCCGACAAGCACAATTTTCCAACACCTTCTTTTCAGATTACTCTCAACAGATCTCCAGACAGTTCTGATGAGCTCAAACATGCAGTACAAGCGCCACCCTGTGTTATAAGTAGGTAGTGGCTGCAATTTTCAGTCAGAGGACTCCTGTATGAATCTTCATTAGACTACATGCAAGGGTTAAATTTTGGTCAAGGATTTTCAGGACTTATAGTGAGCATCTTCTTCGTTTATAAAGAATGTAAAAATACATCAATGTTCACCTGGGATGTTAACATAGGATTACACATGTTGATTACACTATTTGAAGAAGCAGGAGACTAGTGGCATTTTAGATAAAACCAAAAAAGGTATGTCAGCAACGATTTAGAGGTATGGAGAAATGTATTTTAAGCTACACTAATCAATGTTTTTCTGAATCTAAAATGAGTTGAATTACTAAAAATGATTACCTAGAAAATACAGTAACTAAGTCTCAACTGAGACCAAAAAGTTTCATCCGTTCATGTTCCAGTATTTCTCAGTTGCTAAAACACTAAACCCTATTGTCTGAACCAAATTCTTAGCGGCCTGAACCCATGTATTGAATCAGTCACTCTTTTGGCAAAACAATAAGCACTTATCACCTGTTAGACACAACTTGCAAACACATTCTCACTCACTAAAACACATGTTGCACTGTGATGCACTTGTGTTGCATAATGGTAAGCACAGGTAGCAAAAGTTAAACACATTTGAAGCACAGGTGTCACAGCTTAAACACAACCACTCAAAACTGATCACACTTGTGACTAATGATGTGAGGAAACCAGTATAAACCAGTTCAGAGAGCACTGGTTGTTGAGGGTTGTACAATGGACAGAAATAATCTGAGAGGCAGAGGAAGAGTGTGAGAGGTGGTCAAGGAGGAAGAGGAGGGGAGCGAATTTGAGAAAGACAAATAACAGTAACTTCTGATGAAATCCGAGCTACTGTGATAGACCATGTTCTTCTCATTTACATTTGTGTTTACTTTATTCTTACTGTATACAGCAGCTACATTCAAAATTAATTTAGCCTACTGTCAACAATAAACATTATTTATTCAGCTTCATGTCCTGAGCATTGTGTTTTCAGTTTTTTGATGTAGTGTGTAATGACTGCTCAGTATTGTTTTTAATTTTGATTGACCTGGAGTATGACCTGACAACATTGTTTGGTTTTGCATGAAGAGTCAGAGGTTGGTGAATGTAGTTTGACAATTGGGTTTTGTGCTTATAGTGTTGAGAAAAGCCTGGTGGATGTCGAGAAATGTATTTTCGTAATTGAGAAATACTGTAATACATTTACATGGTACATTTTAAAAACATTGTAATTAGATTTCCACAATGTTTTTGCCTCCCCCAAGTGGCATAACTGAGGTAGGTGTAGGATAAATCCCACAGATGCAAAAAAGTAACTGACATCATGGATGAGCCTTTAACGGTATATTCACAGAAGTACCTGGTTAGCTTTTCAAGAGGCAAAGGACATGAATACAGTCAAGGAAACTGCAATGGGTCTTAGTATAACCTACAATTTAGCAGCTGCATTGTGAAGAATCATCTCAAGTTACTCCATGGGAGTCTTAATTCTACAACCTAGCCATAAGCAGGTTACTCAAGTTACTCCATGGCAGTCTTAATTCTACAACCTAGCCATAAGCAACACATAACAATATTTAAAATGAATCATTTTTCAAATGAATCTCTCTCTATACACTGTATATATATATATATATATATATATATATATATATATATTTCTTTCTGTCATCTTTATTAAATTCTTTGATTGTTTCCTCTACCGAATGGAAGCAAATTCATAATTGAGGCAAGGCCTGTCAGTAGCCTGACAGCCTGAAGCAACCCTGAGGGCTACTGCAGAAAACCCTGACACCAGTGTAAAAGTGGAAGTAATAGAGATTTTATGAGATAAAAACTTGCTTTAAGAATGACTCAAATGTGATACCATCAAAACAACAGTGTTGTTTTGGAGATGCTTTCTGTGCTGGGGTGAGCATGGAGGCCAGGATAACAGTCAAACTTTTTCTTTTGTTGAGGACATGACCTACATTATTGATAAGAACAGTGTGTGTACTGTGAAGACTGGAGGCATATACTATATAAGTATTACTTTACTATAATAGCTCATCACAGACAAGACTGACCGTCAAAAACGAGAAGTATGGAAACCTTCATTCATCCTGCTACATGGTAAACTAATACCTATTACGCTGCTCAAGAGGTATTTAAAATTCCACAGAGTAGAGACAGTGTGTTACACAAGTTTTATCGAAAACCTTTCTTAGTATCACCTCGTGCTGTTTTATAAAGCATCATGAAAGGCTGAATGATCAATAGAACACCAAAAGAAGATTAGAAATGTTGAATCAGACTTAAAATAATTTTAAATGATCTAAATAAACCATGCTTGGACACTTTGAGATTACTCAGTTTAGTCCACAAAGTTTAAAGTATTGGTCATTTTGCCAATGGCTTAAGAGTTATGTTATGTTAGAACTTGGTATGTCTAGTAAAACAAAAGTATACCTAACTAATTCTATTTACTTAGATTATGCATAGGGGCTTCAACTTTAACAGCATGATATGCAAAATACTTTATTCAAACCAAAAAGGGACTCTTTCTACCTCAAACTTCCTCATTTCTCTGACTACTTCCTTGTAGCCTGTCAATGAGGCTGACAACTTCAATATTATGTAAGGAAATTAACCATACATTTACACCAAGGGTTAAATAGGCCCACAGTTCTTAGAGCATTCTTTTATTATTATTATTATTTTTTATTTATTTATTTATTATTATTATTATTATTATTATTATTATTATTATTATTATTATTATTATTATATTAACATTAATATTATTATTATTTTAACATTGCGTATGAGTAGCTCTACAGTTCTTTGAGTGTAATAATAATAATAACAACAATAATAAAGTTTATTTTATAGCACAAAACAGACGTTACAAAGTGCTTTTTATCATGAAAACCCACAATAATAAACAAAGCATGAGGGGGAGACATACAGTATAGAGCTAGCAAGATAATTTGAGAGGAACAGCTGAATAAAACAGTATAAGAGAAACTACTAAAAACAATTAAAACAATAAAATTTAAAATCAGTACAAAAAATAAAAACAAGTTTTGAGTCAAAGAAAAACATTAATAAAAGAAAATTAAAAATGATGCAGCTTGCATGAGCTTATTATAATTCTTCTTCTTCTTCTTCTTCTTCTTCTTCTTCTTCTTCTTCTTCTTCTTATTATTATTATTATTATTATTATTATTATTATTGTTATTGTTATTTTAATTTTGGTTTTAAGAGTGATAGTTTTGCAAAAGTGACGTTTTTATTATTACGATATTGTTCAAGTGTGAATAGTGTAAATCTATCAAGCTTTTATTCTGAAAAGTTCGAAGCGGAAGTGTAAATCTTGTTATTTCCGGCCGTGTCCGGCACAATAACGCAGAGCCAGGTCCCGCCGCCGTCTCCAGTCTTGGAGACTTGTCTCGCATTGGATCGACCATGCAGTTGTGTACTGCGCTGCTGCTGCTCGGGCTTGGAGTGGGCTCGTGTCAGGCAGAGTTCGCCCCACCCACAGTGAATGTAAGCCTGGACGATGATCCAGAGGTGCGCTGGAACCCTCTGATCAAAGTCTTTGACATCGATTTCCTGAAAAAAGCCGCTGCAGAGGTCATTGAGTAAGTTTCTGAATGCTGTTTTTTTCACATATCATAATGACGATTAATTTACTTTCAAAGTATCAATATGTTATGGTTCATTTTTTAATTACTTTTCATGATGTGATGCTGCAATAATGTTGAATGTCGCAAAACTTAAGGTTAGTTGTGCGCAAAGATTTTCAGAGATGTATTGAATGTCTACATAAAGGTAAATGAACCGTGTACAGATGTCATAACACACTTTTATTAGCATAGTTAGTGATGAGGAACGCCACACTGAGTTATATAAGTGACAGCCACAAACAGCTATTGTGGTTAGCCAGTCGACATAATGTTAACAAATGAATCTTCTGTTAATCAGCAGATAAGACAAACTTTTTGGTTAGTCTTAAGTCTTAAGTTTACTTATTAAAAGTACTTTATTTATAATCATGCCTTTTATAATTTTACTATTGTTGTTGTTCTCTGTCTCTCTGTTATTCTGTGAAGTACTTTGGGCTGCTTGTTTTATGTATGAAAGGTGCTATATTATAAATAAAGTTGAGTTGAGTTTATGATCATTTATTTATTATTGATGACATTTAGTGCTTACATTAAACATTGTTCCTTGTTTATTCTCAAATGATTCTTTATTTAGCTCAACTGTTCCAAAATGGGTGCACCAGGCAGTCAAACCTGTTGTGATGGCACTGGAAAAGCACATTCCCCAGCCTTACGCAGGGGAGATCCGTGGCCTTGCAGCACACTTTGGAGGAAGTCTTTCAGATGTTATCATTCTCAACTTTGCTTATGAAGTTTCAGCGTATGTATGAATTAATTTTGATCTAATTTAATATTTCTCCTAACTTGTATATTATGCAGAGGCGCACTGAGTGAAACATGTATGGAGGATTCAAGTGAAACAGATGTCACTAATGCAAACAAACTTAATGCATTTCTAGATTTTGCACCAGCATCATAGCTCAGGACAAAAAGGGACACCTGTACCATGGCAGGAACCTTGATTATCCACATCCAATTTTGAGGAATCTAACTATCAACGTAGTTTTCCTCAAGAATGGAGAGGTATGGTTTTTATGTCAAGCATTAAAAAAACAAAACAATTGTTGTGTGTTTGAACCCCCCAAAAAGTGAGGCAGGATGTATCCAGAATCACCAAAGTAAAAGTCTGCGTTTTGATGATCTAGCAAAAGTTACAAATTATAATTGCCTCCCATTTAGGTGGCCTATCGTGGAACTTCTTTTGCTGGCTATGTTGGCCTGTGGACGGGACAGAGTCCTAACAAGTTTACTGTTTCTGGTGACCAGCGAGGTAAGATCAAACTCTTTCTCAGAACGATGATTTGTTCAATAGTCAGATGTAAAGGATTTTTTCGGTTTATGTGTGTGTGATCATCAGGCAGTGAACACTGGTGGAACTGGTGGAAAAATGTTGTGTCTGCTTTCATCTTTCGGAGATCCCCTGTCAGCTGGCTTGTGAGGGAGGTGAGTTTCTGTCACAGGGGTTAGTGAAATAAGGATGTTTACTGGAGGAAATTAAACTTTGAGTAATTCAGTGTAACCTATGCAGACACTAGAGAAGGCAGACAACTTTCAGGATGCAGTGATCCGTCTTTCCAAAATCCCAATCATCACTGGGGTGTATTACATTGTGGGTGGTACGCAAGCAGGGGAAGGGGCTGTCATTACCAGAGACCGGACAGGCCCTGCTGATATCTGGCCACTGGATCCTGTGAATGGAGAGTAAGAGGCAAAATACAGCATTTGAAAAAAATCTGGTATATCAAGGTGTGTTGCACAACTTAAATCAAGCATAAAAATTGTCCCTTCCTGTTTAAGATGGTACAGAGTGGAGACAAACTTTGACCACTGGCGTCCTCCCCCTGCAAGAGATCATCGAAGGCAAGTCATCTCACACTGTTGATACTTCAGCATTTTTACAGCTGTCACAATTATCAGACTGTTATGTTTTTATTTCACAGGGAAGCAGCCAGCAAAGCACTAAATGCAACTGGCCAGGAGCACATCAACATGAAGACACTTTATCAGGCAAGTGTTGATTGGTAAATCAATGTTTCAGGGGACCAGCGTACACTCAGTAAAAGGGGACAGTTTTTACTGCACATGTTTTATATACAAATGTAAAGATTTGTAACAGATTCTTGCTCTTCAGGTTCTGTCGCTGTTTCCAGTGTGTAACGGGTAAGGAGCACATTGTTTATTCATTATACTCTCATTTTATGTAATCACATGACTCTTCGTGATGCTAAGATAGGGCACTTGTGTGCATACAAACTGCTGTTCCTTTAGCCTCAGCAATAATGTCAGTAGGCCTTTGTTTGACACCATTACTCAGCACAAAGCATTTAGCATATAGAGAAGCGTAAGCAGAGTTTCGGTCAAATATGTATGGATGTTTATCACAGTGTGTGCATGTGTATGTACAATGTAACAGACTAATTATTGATATGAACCATATAAGCTTCAAATGACCTGTTAAACACCTTGCTTTAATAATGTGGATGTATGGATGACATGTGATTGCATTAATAGCGATGTCTGCTATGTTGATTCTCCCACAGAATAACAATTTACACAACAGTAATGAGTGCAGCCTCTCCTGAGAAGTACCATACACTTATCAGACCAAAGGTAATTATACTATATATTATTACTATTATATTAATCTTAAACATTAACATGTGTTTTTGTCTTGTTTTCTCTCTCAGTAACTACAGTATGTCATGAAATACTGAAACTAATAATGCTAATAGTATTTTTACTGTTGCTATGCTACCACTAGTACTAGTTCTACTACTATAACTACTGTGTTTACTACTACTACTATAACTACTACTATAATACTATTTTACAGCTATTATTTCTACTACTACAACAACTATCTCTACTACTACTATAACTACTACTATAATACTATTTCTACAGCTACTACTTCTACTACTATAACTACTGTCTACTACTACTACTTTACTATTTCTACAGCTACTACTACTTCTATATCTAATACTACTACTACTTTACTATTTCTACAGCTACTACTTCTACTACTATAACTACTACTACTACTACTACTATACTATTTCTACAGCTACTACTACTTCTATATCTAATACTACTAATACTTTACTATTTCTACAGCTACTTCTACTTCTATATCTAATACTACTACTACTTTACTATTTCTACAGCTACTACTTCTACTACTATAACTACTGTCTACTACTACTACTACTATACTATTTCTACAGCTACTACTACTATGACTACTACTACTTTACTATTAATACAGCTACTACTTCTGCTTCTATATCTAATACTACTACTACTTTACTATTTCTACAGCTACTACTTCTACTACTGTTACTACTATGTCTACTACTACTATACTATTCCTACAGCTACTACTTCTACTGTCTACTACTACTACTAATTCACTATTTCTACAGCTACTACTTCTATATCTAATACTACTACTACTTTACTATATCTACTACTACTATTTCTACTGCTACTACTTCTATAACTACTTTGTCTACTACTACTACTACTACTATACTATTTCTACTACTACTACTACTACTACTATCCTACTATATCTACTGCTGCGACTACTACTACTGTTTCTACTACTACTTTGACTGCTACTATTACTACTACTGCTACTACTGCTTTTACTGCTACTTCTACTAACACTACTACTTCTACTACTACTGCTACTACCACTTTTAGTACACTTTTTACCACTCTTGTCAGTACTACTACTGCTACCACTACTACGTCTACTACTACTACTACTACTATTACTAGTGATATGTCGAAGAAAATAGGAGACTCTCACTCATTGTTTTTATTCTCTTCTAAGGGCTGCAAACCAAACTGACAGCCATAGAGCAGTCAACAACACAGAGGACTGTGGTATCCTCGGGAATCTGAACTTAAAGTCTTCACTAATATGCAGGTTTCATGACCCTGTGGAGAGCCTATAACTGATGAATATGAGAGTTTTTTAAACATTTTTATGGTGAAGGTGTGCTTTTCTGCTTCTTATAAGGTAAAAATACTTTGTGATCATTATGTACCTGCAGTTCATATCTTAAGCTTTCAATTCTATATAGCACAATGAGACTGACAGAAATAATTCAACATCATGTAGACAAACTAAGTTTGACAAAAAGATGGATTTTCTTTCAATGATGGTTTCATCTTTTGTCAGCATGTTACGCTCAGATGTACGTCGCTTTGGATAAAAGCTTCAGCTAAATGAGATTGTAACTTTTTAATATTGTAAAGCATTCCATATATCCCACTGTTTTATAATAAAGGTTCCCAAGTTATACCTCCTAGAGTTTGACAGAGGCAGGCCAGGTATATAATAGGAAACGTGGAACTGTAATGGGGGAGGGACGCCTGTCCCAAATAGTTTTTGTTTGCAGTGGACAAAGAGGATCAAGTAGGCCATCCAATCATTTTTCCGTTTAGACTGAATGGTGTTCTTCAATTGGACTGATTATAGTGCCACAACAACACAATGTTTCATTTACTGATGTACCTTTGTTGCCTTCAGGTTGTCTATAATAAAAGCTGATAATAAACAGGCATCAAATATTTCTATCAAAAAGTCCCCCCTTTGAAATGCCTTATTAATAAAATAAACAATACATCAGGAGAAGAGTTTGTCACTGTGCTTTCTGTTATTACATTGTATTGCTGGAGCAGAGCACCATTTATCTGACTACTGTAAGTACATCTTAACCAATAGGGTTAATGAGCTTTAAACAGTTAATTGTTACTAAATGTATAGTATAGTATAGTACCTGCTGCCTGCTGTACAATTTTGGGCTGGTCTTATTTTGGGCTTGGGGCCTGTACCAAAGAATTCTTATATAGAATCTATATAAAGTATAGCATAACACAGTGGAGGTGGTGTTACAAACTCTACCTTAACTAAAAGAAGCAGCTTTTAAACCCATTGTGCATGGGGTCACAATACTGTTTTGGCCTAACAACATTTTAGAATGATTTAACCATGTAAAGCAAAAAATATATGGAGAGATTTTATATTTTTGTGTTACGTATTGCAATTGTTGACCTTGCTGAAAGCAGAAGATACCTCAGATTTAATAGTCTTTTCTTTGCAGAGTAAAAATATGTTCATCATTTTTCTTCAACATTGGGCCATCAGCTTGTCAATATGGGGCTGGTGAAGTCCCATCATATGCAATATCACTACGTCGTACACAGTGGTAGACAGTAACAAAGTAAATTTACTTGAGTACTGTACTTAAGTACATTTTTTGAGTATCTGTACTTTATTTGAGTATTACTTTTAGGGAGAACTTATTATTTTTACTCCACTACATTTAGAAGACAATTATTGTACTTTTCACTCCACTACAGTTCTATCAATGATCTAGTTACTCACTACCTTTGCTTTGAAGTCAGCTCATGAATTTCCGTCTCTTTTCTGAAATCTGATCCCACAGTTGAACGTGGAGCAAAGACGGGGCACATTTCACTCAGATCAGGCAGTTTATTTAGAGGTGGTAATGATGGCTACAATTCTCCACCTGAGCACCCACGGCCATGTCTTCAGCCCGTGTTAGATATATATATATATAACCTATATATATATATATATATATATATATATAGGTTATATATATATAGGTTTTTGAAATGAAGAATGATGCTTATCGTTTGAAATATTCTCCGTTTCCCACTCTGCCCAAACATATACAAATTCACAGTCTAACCTGAGAAAGCGTGTTGAGCTACGTAACGTTTGTTAAATTCCAGATGAACTTAGTTTCTGTTTTTATTCCATGGTATAGATTTTAGAGATTTTAAGTAATGGTTTCTAGATAAACATGATGTAACCAAATGTACTCCTATGTACTCCTGACTGCACTTTTATTTTAAAAATACAACATTTTGAGATGTTTTAAGAAGTATTTTGAATACTTAAATATTATTAAAAGCAAGTACTCCAGGACTTTAACTCAAGTAATTATCTGACAGAACAACTTTGACTTGTATTGGAGTACTATTTGACTAGATGGATCTATACTTTGACTTAAGTTATGAAGTTGTGTACTTTGTCCACCACTGGTCAGGTCATACATGGCAATGTGTAAAAAGCTAGTTCCCTGACCGGGAATCGAACCCGGGCCGCGGCGGTGAGAGCGCCGAATCCTAACCACTAGACCACCAGGGATCCATGCGAAGTCACCGAGAGTGTAATAGACTGTATACTATCCATTGATGTGCATGGGCTAGTATGACATTCTTAGAACCACAGGGAAGAATAATGAAATGATAACTAGCTGTATGTTTGTTCTCTTCTGGTGTATTTCTTCCGTTTAAATCTCTGAATTGTTTTTTCTATCTTTATTACTCGTAACTGTGACTTTCTTTCCATTGCAAAACACATTAACCTAATGCATTTGCTTGATATAGTAAACAAAAAAATACCAGATTTTTGCAAACGTGTAGCATTCAAGAGCCAATATTATGACAATTGTTTTTTACCAAGTAACTTCTGGTTTGAAGACAAACTTTTCTAAAGCTTGAACAGCAAAAGTAAGTGTTGACGGAAATACAGCCTTGACGCGTTGCTCTAACCCACATATTACTTACCGAAAGACTTACAGTGAAATTCAGTCACAAATCTCTCCTTGCACATATAATCACTGTCAGTTCAGTAAGGTTGCTCTATGGTACGCACTACGCAGGCACAGCAACACTTGTCAGCTGATCACATGATATGACCAAGCAGCTAGCCACTTCCTGTGTAGACTGTTAGCCAAATCACACACAGACGGACGCCGACAGTGCGACTACTCTGTCATCCAAGATGCTGGCTCTCATAAACAGGCTTTTGGACTGGTTCAGGTCCCTGTTCTGGAAAGAGGAGATGGAGCTGACACTGGTGGGACTGCAGTACTCTGGAAAAACCACATTCGTTAACGTGATTGCAGTAAGTAGCTAACAAGCACTGTCAATTTTGGGCCCAGACTACTACCTGGCAAATGTTTGAGAGACCTGTCAACTTAGATATGTTATAACTCAAATGCATTCACTGTAACAATAATAGGTAATTGTTCACTGCTAGATTTAAAGGACCTGATCTCTTTAAAGAGCAGACAACGCTGCGGTGCCAGCACTGGTTTCACTCAGTTGTTGTTTAGCTAGAATGACGAAGTTCTTGGTATGACTGTGCGCCTACTTATTATGAAAGCAGTCATGTGAACGGACTTGTCATTGCTTTGTTATAGATACCGGAGTGTCAACATCAAGGCTCAGTTGACAAAATGAGCAATTTGTTCACTTTGTCAACAGTTTGTCTATGTCATCTAATAAAGGCGAGTTTAATCAGAGGAGGCCTGGAGTCACTGGGACCAGGCTGCAGGGTTTCTGTATAATCTGTGAAGGATTGCATACTGATGTATAGATTTGTAGATTATCTGGACTATCATTCATATATGTATTTACATTGGCTCAATGCATACTACCCCTGGAAGAAATACCCCCACGTTGGTTGATTTGGATTCATATAAATAACATTGTCCTACACTGCACTGTTGTCAACAATTGTAAGGTTTAATATTGATCACCCTGTCTGTTGAACCTCCTTCAGTATGTTTATCTCCTTTAGTAACAGGCTAGTCTGGATTCGGGGTTGGGTTGGTATTCTGATCTGGTGTCTGGTCCATGTTGACAGACCACTCAGTGGCCTTACACTCAACTCAAGTCAACTTTAATTAATATAGCAGCTTTCATACATAAAAACATGCAGCCCCAATATAAGTGCTTCACAGAATAACAGAGAGACAGAAAACAACAGCAATTGTAAAATTATAAAAGGCAGGATTATAAATAAAATACTTAAAAGTAAAATAAAATCAATACAGTAAATTTTATAAAATAAGTAATATGGGAAAGGAAAGTTAAAAATTAGGTAGCGTTAACAAGATCAGGTGAATACAAGAAATAAATATATAAATACATAATTAAATAAGATAAATATATGTTAAAGCCACAGTTAAGATAATAATAAAAGTAATAAAAAATAATTAAAAATAATGATAATGAAGTCCATACACATAAGTTGTATGCCACTATATCTGGAGCCATCTGCCCGAGGAGATCAGGTCTGCTGAGTCAGTGAGTTCTTTTAAATCCCTTCTTAAAACATACTTTTATGGCAGAGCCTTCCCAGAATTTATCTGAATTTCATTTAACTTTATTTTATTTTAACTGTCTGAAGAAACGTATTTTAAAATAATCTTATTCCTTTAGAGTTATTTTAGGGGAATTTTCTATCTTTTAAAATAGGTTTTATTTCTTTATCTTGACTTGTGTGTTTTTATGATCTGCAGGTTTTATTATGCTGCCCATGTGAAGCACTTTGTAACTTAATTTTGAAAAGTGCTCTACAAATAGAATTATTATTATTTATTATTATATACTACTCTCACTCTATGTCCTTGGTTCATTGCAAGAGTATTTGTTGTCGTTTTGCTGTGGTCATGTAAGACGATCTGAATCAGCCTTTTCCTGCACACAGTCAGATTAAACCTGGACCTGGGATAAAGGCTTTAAAGTTACCCATCATATTTTAAAAGTGTTGTCATGCTTATTAGGTTCTTATGAGGTGTAAGGCAATGGTCTCATATGGGGTCATCCAGCGCTACGTTGTCTTGTTGTTGAAAGGTAGTTACACAGATATGTACATTCATGCATAGATGGCATCATCTAATCATGATTCATGGGGTTAGGGCAAGCAATCAGCAAGAGGCCACAAACAACAGAAGTTCCCGGTAATCAAATCATTTTTTATTTTATTAGTACTGACCTCATGTAGAAAAATTGCTCACATCTACTCTGCCTTCTATCTGACTCCCAAATTAGTTGAATCCATAAAGACATATTTGTACCTGGTTATTCTAATGCAGGGATGGAAAGCCTACATAATGTCATGACACAAACTTTATAAATTATAATGGAACTTTTATAATGCTCCTAGTTTGTTGTAATTACATTGTAACTTGCCACTTTCAACAGAATGAGACCTTCTGTTTACATGTGTCTCTTTCAGTCAGGCCAGTTCAGTGAAGACATGATTCCCACAGTGGGCTTCAACATGCGGAAGGTCACTAAAGGCAACGTGACGATAAAGGTAAATGAAATAAACCATAAACAGGACCAGTGCCTGTCTGAAGCTGTATATTTGGTAATTGTGCATCATGTTTTGTAATGCTGTTTACTGTACTGTGCTTTTTTATCATCAGATATGGGACATAGGTGGACAGCCCCGCTTCAGAAGCATGTGGGAGCGCTACTGTAGAGGAGTTAATGCCATCGTGTAAGTTCTACAGCACATGACCTTGTTGCAAAATCAACTTTAAGTCTTTCTGAGGTTGTTTGATGATGAAAAGAAATCATATGTATAAAGCAAATTTAATCCATTTAAATGTGTTCATGTTAGCCTTAGCATCTCTTCATATAATCACAACTTGTTGAATTTGTTTTGTTTTTGACATAGAAAGAATATTTGTCATGTGTTGGATTTAGGTTAAGTGGAAATGGTATTTTTGTGCTATGAAGTATATTTTTTCTTTGCAGATACATGGTGGACGCTGCAGACAGAGAGAAGATAGAAGCTTCCAGAAATGAACTTCACAACCTTTTAGACAAGCCACAGCTACAAGGAATCCCTGTAAGAGACCGGTTGTGATATTTGGGCAGACAGCTTGTTGTGCTGCTTAAATTGGTTCATCACATTTTTCTCTGAGACTCTTGTGACTCGTGCCACCAGCAGTGATTGAACTAATAACACTATCACTATATGGCTCACACTTGATGACATTAGGTGGTCATAAATCTGTAACAGATAGTTTTAATGAGTTTTTTTCATGTCTTGGCTGGCAGGGTTATTCACCTGGAAGTGTTTTTCATGCTGAATTGGTGAATGCTGTGACTTGACTTTATACATTAACTGTTTATTTTGCTCGGAAGAAAGGTTGATGTGATAAGCAAAGCTCATTCTCATATCCTTTCCTTTTCCATTTATATTTCAGGTTCTAGTACTGGGCAACAAACGAGACCTACCCAACGCACTTGATGAGAAGCAGCTCATTGAAAAAATGTGAGGCACTGGGGAATCAAGTGGTTCATTGTTATCCCTTCATTAATATCAAAATGTACTTATAATATTAAGAATAATAATGATAATATGAATTATTAATAATGATAATGATGATAATAATGATACTACTACTACTACTACTACTACTACTACTACTACTACTACTAATAATAATAAATATATTAATATTATTAATAATAATAATGATAATGATAATGATAATTAAAAAAAAAATAATAAAATACTTCTGACTCACTATCATACAGTCATAACAGGTGAACTATCTCAGTGATCAGTGTCTGGAGCATTATGCAAGTCCTTTCCTCGCCATTTTGCTCATCCTAAATAATGAAAGCACAACAGAAGACATTAACAACAAATTAAATATACAATAAATTATAATAATATACGATGTGCTAGATTGATATGTTAAAAAAAAGGTATGTTTATACCATTGTCCAAAAGTAAAGTATCAACATAGCTTTGGTTAAAAAAAAAACTTAACAGAATTTATAATCAGTGATAAAACCTTGCTTAGAAAAGTGGACGCTATTGGGAGCACCAAATAATGCACATAGTGATATTCTGCCTTAATGTACGTTCTAAATATAAGTCCTAGTGTCCACAGACTTCTGTCCAGAAAAAAATAAACTGGGATTATTAATGGTATTTAGGGGAGAGCAGACATTTTGTTGGATCTGAAAAGAAACTGTTTTGGCTTCATTGATTATTGGTAGGTAGAGATATCCCCAAAACAAGTTCAAAGAATTCTTTCTTATCTTATCGGTGCAAGGGATTTTATGCTTATAAGACTAACAAGGTTTCAAAACTAACACGTGAGATTACCAGAGGGCTGTGTACAAAACATTCATGTAGCAGCTTGTCTTATTCAACAAGTGCTGACTACTACTTTTTTCCTGTTTAAACAAAACATTTATTATTTCAAATCAGCTGTATCTCATACATTTTGACACAGTGAGTACTTTGATGACTAGCCAAAATATTACCTGTAACATAGCTCTTTTACCGAGGTGCCGGTTAGCTGGTTTTCCAACCTAACAGGAAAATTATTAAAAAAGTAATAATTATTAGAAAAAGGTCAAAAAAAATTACTCGATGTGGATGTACTTTCTTTTAGTTGTTTTGAAGTACTTATAATTTCAGTCTTCCCTTTTCAGGAATCTATCTGCCATTCAAGACCGAGAGATCTGCTGCTACTCTGTCTCCTGCAAAGAGAAAGACAATATAGGTAAGGAGCAGATTCAAATTAAAGTAATTCCACTCACATCCTTAATAGATCCATGTTTTTTATTGTATCAGATCTTCAGGGCTCATATAAAATGTCTAAACGTTCCCCCTTCAGATATCACACTGCAGTGGCTCATCCAGCATTCAAAGTCACGAAGAAGCTGAAAGTGAAGACCCCTCCCCAGTTGCAGCTCCGGCCTCAGCCCCCTAATGGTCATGGTCCTCAACAGCCATCCCTTTCACTGCCTCTGTGAAGTAATCCAGCTCTTTCTGCTCACTACCATCACCACCTGCACCACCCAGTACACTATCGTAGTTGTGTAGCCCCTGTACAGCACTACCACCACCCCAAGTATCTGGAGCTGTGAAAATGTTAGAGTACTGTGCTCGAAGGTGGATCGTCCATACCCATCAAGCCTTACTGCCCATCATTGCAGACATACTATCTCCCTGTGTACATCAAGATTTTTATTTAATTGCATTTTTTTCCTTTCAACACAAGAATTTTAAACTGCTTCAGTGCACTGTTCCCCAGCTACACTAGGATGAAGCTCCCATGTTTAAACATCTATTCAGTTGCCTGTCAGTACTTGGTGTTTATGTGACAAGGATGTGATTGTAGTTCTTAACTGTGACTTGCCAAATAATGATGGTTGCTAATGCCAATGCCTTCAATTCCCCAAAAACACTCATACAAATGTAGCCTGCTTTTTACTTGCTGGCATATGGAAGTATCTATATTATTAAGTGACTTAAACTAAAGTTTACACATAGCATTAAGACAGTCAGAAGGTGAGACTGCGAGTGGTCATTGTGTCTGAATGTGTCTGAGTTTTAAGTGCCTTTGGCTAAAAGTGAGTACTCCAATCAGTGATTGGCCAATACTTCAAACCCACTATTATAAACACTTGTTATAGGCGCTGCATAATTCACTTTATTACATTTAACATCACCCCCTTGACAATCTCCTTTTGTGTTTTGTAATCAGATAAGCATTATGATGTCTGAGTAATGACTACTGTGTATTAATGTAGAACAACAAGGATTGACGTAATGGATGTTGGGGATGTGAGGTAAATGAGATTATGTTACATTTGTTTGGTTGAAGGGTAATTTAAATGCTGTTTCACTCGTAGCCTCTGACTATTTGATGTAGCTTGAAATGTGGGCTAACTCGCTTGCAGTTCTCAGGTTGTTGGAGGATTTTTTAGAAAACAATGTCTGACCACATTTCGGGTGTGCCCTCGTACTTGTTTTTTAATCTCTAAGTTGTTTGGGTTGGAGGACAGAACGCCAGAACTAGTCATGATGACTGTGCTTCCAGTGAACGTGACTTCAAAGCGCTGGGTATTTAATGGCATCCATGCCAGCCACACCCACGTCTGAATCCTGATATGTTTTGTCGTAGAAGCCTTAGCAGTCCAGGGACAATGCTGTCTCCTCTAAAAGTGTAAGTATTGATCTTTTCCTGTCAACGCCAAGACAGTGAATTCTCACAGGTTTGACCTCTCTCTGTATATCATGGACAACATACTTGGCCAGTGCTTCTTGATCAATTTGACTTATTTTTCCATGTGTGAGCATCACTGAATCATGGCTACTATACTGTATGAAGGCCTTCATGGCTTCTACATTTTACTGCAATGTCTCGATCATCCACAACACCCTCTGTTAGCTCACACGTTGTTCTGTGTCTGTTGGTGATCGTTGTAATCCTAAATGTTTGATTTCGGGACCACAGCAGCAGCAGCAGTGAGGGGCTGTAGATTTTGGGTGACAGTGTTGGAAATTTGGGGAAAGCTTTGTTACCTGTGTAATAATATAGCCTATTTGCAATTTGTATGTGCATGTGCTGAATTTATTCACATTCAATTGCAGGCTTTGTAAATAAGAAGTTAGCATTTTTATTCCGACAAATGCTCCTGTAGATGTCATGTATTCTTCCCCAGTGATTGCTAATAAATTTGTTTTTATTTTTAAGGATCATAAGTGTGACAACCAAACTCCTTGAAAAGTTTCTGTTCTGTTTGTGACCGCCAGATGGCAGCAGAGGACTTTGAGTTATAAAATGAAAGCATCATTCATGAATTTATGTTTTATGTAGCACTGATGATAGAGCTGAATTTTTATGCAGTTCTGGAAAATACTTCTGATATTATATCTGTTGGCTAACTGACTTTATTTCAGTTTTCGGCTCTTGCCCTCAACTTCTAGCAACTTCATCCACAGAGGTGGTTTCTCACCTTAATCAAAAGTTCTGTCTATTCTGCCTCAATATGCCGAGTTAACTGTGCAGGTTGCAGATGTACTTTCTAATAACCTGCTCTTGTTACTAACAGGTCCTGTTATTGTTGATTACCACCTCTCAGTGTTCCCTGACAAAAAAATAAACACTATTGTAAATGGAAATGTAATGCTGCTAAGCAGAATGTGGGGAAAAGCTGAGGGAGTGTGTTGCAAACCAGGGGGCTATAAAGCGTGCCGTGTTCTCACAGCTGGAGCTGCACAGAGCCGTCAGAGAGCAGGACTGTGCTGTTAAAGGAGGAAAACCTTAATCAGTGTCATTTCTGAAAGCCGGCTCTTAATGAACAGCTGTTCAAATTTATAGAATGCCAGGGCGGTCGTAAGGACGTGTGGAGAGATCTAGGTGTTATACGACAAATTCCATGGGTCAGCTGAAACCAAGGCGTGTGTGTCCCATATAAGTGGGAACCTACATAAGTGTGTGTGTGTGTGTGTGTGTGTGTGTGTGTGTATGTGGTTTACTATGGCTATGACTGAAAGGGATTAAGTCGTGGTTACAAATCTGCTGCAGGGATTTATGTGAAGAGGTCACAGAAAAGACCTGGAGGCGTGACATACTATCAATGTAGTTACACTCCATTACCAACAGTCCCATTATACATCAACATGTTTTTACCTGCCTCCTGTCACATGTGTGCTGAATGCCTGTCTTTAGTGTCTAATCTTGCTGGTCAGTCCTATACATGATTATTCATTAGCAGGATTAAAGGGGGCACGGACTTCAATTACAGAGTACTCCTCCAGACATGATTCATTCTCTCACGACATGCACTGTGACAATAAGTCCTCTCTGATGAACGACTTAAATAATGGGGCTTTAGAAACTCAACTTTCAACAGGTCTGCTTCAAAGAAAAATGTAAAAACCTGCTGTTTTATGACTTGTCATGGTCCACATAATGCTTAAGGCTGCTCTTGCTGTCAATAAATAACACTAGAAACATAAAACAACTATTTGACAACCATTCAGCTTCCTGTCTATAAGATGCATATCTTCCTAATGCATTGGACTAGTTCCACATCAAAGCTGCTGTTGCGAACACTGTCTGACCCTGATCATTGTCTTTCCAGTGATCAGCCTGTCTATCTGAATCTTTGCTCATTGTGGGCCAGTGCTTTACCTTTATTTATTTGTCTGACAGGGCTAAAGCAAGAGAACACCACACATTTTGTTTATGCAGCCTCTTAATCATTTCTTCATATCCTGTGCAGAAATATGTATCAAATTAATCTAATATCTATGTAAGAATATTGTTTAATCAAGATATTAGTCTACAGGTTTAGATTTTTTTTCCTCTCATTGTATGGTGTATACTGTACACGTTTGTACATCTGGTTAATCTTGCATTCAGACAACTATCCACTCCTATGAAGGCTAAAGCTTCTCTTTTTCCTTCCTCCTCTCTCCGGTCTCAATTATAAACAGTATTTCTTTCTTCCAGACTGACCTGTAATAATATTTAGTCCACTTCCAGCATTTAGACTTTAAGGTCATAATGTTTATGATACACAACATTTACAGTGCACCCAAGGAGCCTCTCATTACATCCCCACGCAGTGAACATGTGGCTCTTAAACTGAAGGTCATTTCATGTCAGATTTACAGCCTCTGTGTTGGTTTGACTTCTAACAGCAGCATGGTAAATCTTATTTTCAGCAGACAGTTACAAAACGGATGCAACGGACTTGGTGGAATCCCAAGTGAAGCATGGGTGGAGTAGTTTCTCTCGGGTCATGCGCCCAGTTTATATAAAAGTGTTTGACCAAAATGCCCTTTTTTCCATGTGACGGTGATGACATCAGAACAGCCCTGTCTTTAGTTGCGTCTACTTTTGAGTAATCAGTCCCAAGATCCTATAGCATCTGTTTTTTATGAGACGTCGATGAGTTGTTCTAGAGTTGTAAAACTACAGTGAAGGGATTAGAGATTGTAAACTTCAGCATCGACAAGCGTTTACAAACACCTCATTTAGGCCCCTGTGTGGACCATAATTTGGCAGTAATCACCATGTGTGGAATGTCACGTGATTCGTTCAAGCTGCATGGCACATATGACCACATTTAACTGTTCTACACTATGTAAAATACTAATTGTTACATGCACACACACCTGGTTATAACCCAAATCACAAGGCTTTATAGACTAACACATTCCTCTATGTAGCTGGTTTATCTCAGACATGTTGAGTGTTTAAGTTGGTGTGTTTCTAGCATAGGATTTTAAAGAGTGTTGAGTGCCTTTGAGCCAGTCCCATATTTGTCCTGACCGAGACTGTGTCCATCCATCCTCTAATTTACTCATCACTCTGACGTAAACACAATATAATTCACTCACAGCTATTGAGTCAAACAGTGGAAGTGTTTTCATCTACACAGTGTGGAGCATTGCATTGTGGGACTGTTTATGTTTACACCATGGACACAATTTTGTTCCATTTTTACACGTGAGGGCACCTCATGGCTCAGTTTCTTTTCACATTCAGAGTTCAGTAAGATAAAATATCTGACAATCAACATGACATGACATGGGATAGACTTTAAAACCAGTGGCTGGTTTTGGATCACATGATCAAGAAAAATGCCCCCAAAAGGTTGAAATCTACTCAAACGTATTATTTAAGTTTATTGTTGTTTTTTTAGTTAGAAAACTGAGGTGTTTGGTTGTCAATATTTTAGTTTGAGGGGCTGCAAACTAATAGAGAAAAACACTATTTAAGCACCAAATGGAGAAAAAAAAAAGTTGTTTTTTTTTAACATAAACCATGACTTTCTTCTTTTTTTTGGTGATTGTGGGAGTGCAAAATAAGCTGCTGAGACCTCTAAATGCAATAACTCCATTTTCACTCAGTACGAGTAATCTGTCAGGTCCATTCTGTTATCCCATGTCCTCTCAGATAGCCAGCTCTCCTGTGAACGCTTTCATACTCTCACCTCTGTGCCTCGGCTCCGACACTCTTCCCTCCTCTGATTCCATTAAAAAGCAAAACTTCAGCTCCTGGGGCTCTGATCAAATAGGGCTGCTAATGCATTTTTCCTGCGTTTTGATTTTTTTCCAATGTACCTCATATTTACATATAGATTGAGTATTTATCAGTCTGCATTTTAAGGATGATTCACTGTAGTCCACTTTATTAAACCATGTTGGATTTATGTTTTTTTAATGAAAAGTTGATGTAGGGGGTGTAATTCTTTGAACAAGGGAGTATACTAGGTATGTGGGCTGAATAGCAATGCAGAGACGGTGAACAACAAAACTTGTAAGCCTTCAAATGTCTTTGGTGCAGGTTGGTCCGTTTTTGTAGGAAGGTTTTTATGAAGTCCATAGCACTTTGTGTCATGATAGAAACAAATGAAAATTACTTCAACGACATCATCAGGGTGTGACGAAGAAATATTAATCTCCAGATTTTTGTTTTTTTTTATTCTCAAGAGCAGATGGAAATGAGTTAGCTCATTAGCTGCACCACACAAGTCATGCAATCTGGAGCAGGTTTACTCTGATTCATATTCCCAGAGGTCACCTGTCATCTCTCCTTCATGGGGATGCCAACCTCATAGCTACAATCTAGAGAAATAGTTATTTTAAAAAAATGTTTATGAAAAAATTTGGCATGTTTAGAAATAAGCAAAAATCACTTTTTATACTGTGTGTTAGTGAAATTAACCTCCAGACTAAGGTGCCAAAAACATATTCCTCCCTGATGGTTTGATGTAGAACTTTTGGTTTGATAAGCATCAGCTTTGGTACACCGTGTGACCCAGAAGTCTTTTCATGAAACAAATGTTTCAAACTGTGACCCCAAAATAAGGTACTTAAGGAAACAAGAGTTTCACACAGCAGTACTCAGCCACTTTGAACAGAGCCAAACATACTCTCTTCCCCTCCCTTCAGTCTTTTTTGTTGCTGTCCAAATCAGGACTCTTGTGAATCTGACCTGCCTGATATAAGGAAATCAAGATCAGTCACAATCAAGTCTATTTTAACTGACTTAACTTGTTTTGACCATAGACTGTATATTAAAATAGACATTGCCAGTTTGGATTGAGGTGAAGCCAAAACATTTGTAGCACTCCCTGGTGTCTGGCTGCAGTATTGGTCATAAAACTTGCCTCCGTCATTATTCCAGAGGGAACATCAGTCAATCCATGAAATTAAAATGTACATCAAATACATTTTTCTCAAACAAGTTTCGGTCATGATAGTTAGTTCTTATCATGCTGGTTTATTCCCATAAGAGCTTTAGTTTTAATTGGGTGTTTAATTCTAAAAAGAGATGTTGTGACATCATGATTCACTGCTCTGTTGACAAATGCTGATCCTGCAGCGCTATTTATCGGATTAGCAGATAGAGGAGGAATGGCAAGACAAATTGTAGCAAACTCCACTGAAAGAGTTGTTGAACTTTCCGAAGCTGTAAGTGTTTGCTTCTATTCAACCCATGAATGTGTTCTGCTGTAGACTGTTGCCATCTGATGGCAGTTTAATGCGTGTTTTGGATGTTACGTTAGGTCCTCAACTCAACCAGCCAGGTCCCATGTGAGCATGCCTTGGCTCAAACAACGGGAATGTCAGCGCCCATGGAAGTGATCTTTTGGCTTCAAAACTCACAATGGGATTAATGAAGTGATGCTGTCCATTCTATGCTTCTGACTGACAGTGACTCATTAATTTGCACGTGACGAAGCTAAAGAAAATCACAGCCATGCCGATACTCAGCACAAAAGCACAACTATGCGATTGATGTTGCTTTTATAGAACAGTTCTAGAAGTAGCATATAATAATAAAAGTGACTAGCAAAACAGACTTTTATTTTTGGTGAAATAAGTAACTAAGTTGCTAAATTAATTCAGCTCTTCTAACAGAAATGTACATGCAACGTCACTAGCAATGGAGCTCTTGAGCTTGGTCAGCATCAATTAATTTGCTAGTGTGATGATTTCTCACAATTTTTTTTCTCCTTCAAAGCATGCTTTCTATCTTATTTCTTGTAGTTCCTCAGCTGATCTCATCACTGGTCCACTTCTATCCATCAGCTCCACATTGTTTTGTTGCTATTATTTCAATCAGGAGAGACACAATTTAAAGATTAAATGTTATTTATAACAACTTAATGAATAATGAAACTTGACAGAAATCTTTGGCATAAGGACTCTATGGGGATAAATAGTTAAACAACAGCTGTGATTTCTTTATAGTCTTCCTGTCTGAACTTTCGCTAGAGCTACATTGTAAGTTTAGCTGTATGGCTTTTCTCCACCTCCAGTTCATTCATGCCATCATTGTAAACAAACCTCCACCTCCCCATTAAGGCCCAGTCATTACAGCTTCATCAGCCTCATCACCTTGTGTGTTAGCCTGATCTCTCAGGACAACCTTACCTGCTATTATATAATTATTAATAGTCTTCAGATCACCTGGCTGTTAACCATTCCTTTTTGATGTGTAAAAGCAAAGGGAAGAGCCAAACCTACAGAAAATCACCACACAACATTAATCACAGCGACCTGTGATTTACACAGATTGTGTTTGTATGGATATTTATATCTAATATTTATAATTGAACCCAGGTTATATTACGTCTTGACTCCTGCTCCTATGAGGAAGAGTCCATAATCACTGCTCTAAGCGTGCCGCTGCAAGTGCGGCAAAAGTTCTAAGATGAAAGGCCAATAATGTTGGTCTTACCTGCATTTCAATATAGAGATTCATTTTTGTAACACTTTTTTTTATGTGTTTGTGTTGCTTAAGTGGCTTGTTTACTAGTGTAACCCCAATCATTTTTAAAACTAAGTATCCAACACAGTATTATTAGACTGGATTAGTTATTAACACTGGACAACGGGAGGTCTTTTAACTACGAATAACAATTGAAAGGAGAACAGAAAAACTAACACCTCACTGGAATGTGTCTTTTCTGATAAAGGCTGTCAAAATCTCTTCAAAGGATGTCCTCACTGTGTTCTTGTAGCTTTCTTGGCTGGAGGCCTGAGGAATCTGCCATCCTTTCTTTGTATGCAGTAACAGGTATGAGTGTGTTCAGGGGACTTTGCAGAAGCTGTGTGAGTCCTTTATCCTCCAGTCATCGTGGCTTCAGGTTGACAATGGCTGAAAACCCTGTGGGCCGTGAATAGAGAGGCTGAGAACAAATGGTGCTTTGCAGGCTGGAATGCTGTAAAAATTATTAACAATAAGGTAAAAAAAATAAAAATAAATGTGGTGCCCACAGTGTAACAACATAAAGACTGAGGTTTAACAGTGTTTTGGTAAGATTCTGGTAATTCATGCCCAAACTAATTGGTATAGGTTTTGTTTCGCATGTTCATCTCACTCTGAGTAAAGAGCCGGACTCGAAAGTGTTAAGCATCTTTCAGTCTTTCTCCTCTTAATAAGGCCTCAATGAGACTTTGGATTCAGTTCAATGGGATTGACAGATGGTCCCTTGGGCCAGATGGACTGGAAACCTGGTGACAGCTGGATCAAACCAGGTAACTTGCCTTTGATATTAGCAGAACTTTCCTCTGCAGGTAGCTGGCCTTGGCAGACAACATAAGGCCAGTCAGGTGGAAGAAAAGCTTTACCTTGGTCTGATCCCCTGCCAGGACACCTCCTGCGACTTTCCCAGAGTCGAAGCAGACACAAGGTGATCATATACTTTCATCGTTGCTACACATCCCACTGTATTTGCAGCAATGATTGAGGTAACAGAGCTCCAGATGGGAAGGGATTTGGGAAGAGGTTTCCAGTATGTGATGTTATCTTGAGAGACAGACTGGGATCTGCCGCCCTTCCTCTGACTTAATCCTCTTTGACAACATTTGTTTAATATTTTTTTCTCATCTGATTTCTCTATTACATGATGGAAAGTTTTGGGCCACTCTTGAGGTACATGATTTACTATTGCTCACACAGTGGATGCAATTGTTCTCCCTGTGGGTTTGTGCATTATAAACTGCAAGTTTTGTTGAAGAGAAACAGCTGTCACTGAAGCTTTCTCTGTCACAGGAAAGGGGAAATAACAATTTCAAAACTTCTAACCACCTGCCTTAATAAACTCAGGTACAAGCAGCCTACAGAGAGCAACACAGTGGTGCACTGTGTGACAGCAAAGTATTACTGATGCAAAGTAGATACTGACTTCACTGACATCCTTTTCCCTTCAAATAAACAAATTCATGTTTCCACACAGAATATGTGAGTGTGAGTTTAATAAATTGACCACTTAAATTTCACTGATTTGCTTTCCATTGTTTCAAAGTGGCATGTTTGCTACAGTATGTTGTTGTTGAGGCATTTCCAAAGCAAACTTTCCAGTCATTCAGTCCCTTTCCATGTAATGTGTGAGGAATTGCCAACCCCAACCTCTGTGTTATGGTGTAATTAAAAAATGTTTCAACAAGATCTGACGAACAGAAGTCAATGAATACAGAGGAAAGGAGATGAGGCATGGCAATGTCAGCTGATGAAAGAAATATATTATTTATTGTAGTTAGCGTGTCCTTCACACTGACTCTGCTGCCAAGTTAAAAAAAATAGCTGAGCATGATTAAGGGTTGCTCAGAGAACAAATTTGGAGCACAGCATACACATGTCTTTGAGCAGTCCTTTGTAAAGGAAATGACAAAGCAGGACTGGAATGCCATTGTTTTACAGGAATGCTTTTTTCTTTGCTGCTGGCATTTGACACTAGAATGAGGACAACTTGCTATTCCTGGTATATCAAGACACCAGGTTATTGTGCCAAGCTAAACTGAGCAAAATCTCCCAGGTGAGGGCAACAATTAGGTGATGGTATACAATAACCTGGAGTCCAAGGATAAGGCAAAGCAGGTACTGAGTTGAAAGGCTTCATGCTAATTCTGACATAAGATAATCACAAAAGTTATCACATAGTCCCTCTGGTATCAATATTAATGGAACAGGAGTCTCATTTTATTATGTATATTAAGTATGATGATGACAATGAAGCTAAATCAACACCTATTAAGATATTTTGGATGGATGTGTAATACATTGCTCTTCCCCACCATCATCAAATCAATAAGAAAAAAGGCTCTAGAGAATGTTGTTCAGTTCTTGTAAAGTTCACAAGACTTTTAGAAACAATGGGAAGGTGTACTGATTTTGGTGCTGAGCAGGGACCTTAGTAAGCACATTGTTAGTTCCCTCCAGTTTATATGACCAGCTAGCATGAATGAAGGAATATCAGAGCAGTTTCAGCCATCTGATCTGATTTTTCAAACAATGTGAGTAAAATGTCTCCCAAAATGTTGAACTACTCCTTTAATCTGTTGAAATTGCAACAAAAACATTGTGACATCATTTTTTAGTCACAGCCAAATTGACATACACCAGATCCCGGTGACAGGGTCAATGAAAAAGCCACACATTCCAATTCTTTCACTTATCAAACACATTAAGCAGATGAACACTGTGGCAAACATTGAGCTCATTTATTTGAATAGTTCCTTTCTGACCGGAAAACCCCAAGCAAACAAACATGTTGCAACGCTCTGGTGAACTTAATATGTTTAATGCATGAAAATCACTCAAATACTTGGCAAATAATATAATCAAACCACATTAAGCACAGTCCTAAACCAACGCAGGCCTGTGCCTTCCTGTCACACTCATCTCCAGGAGGCTAATTCTGAGCAAACAGGAGAGGGAAATGATTGTTTGTTCTTGTGAAATTGGTTGTATTTTAGTTGGAGCCATACACAGACAAGTTCCTGGCTTGAGACCATGATATAAAGATGCATGGGTGTACAGAGCAGAGCAGAAAGTGAGAGAGGTTGTCCACAGAGAAGGAGGTGAAGAGGCTTCTGCAGGGGAAAGTGTTTACACTGAATAATCACATTTGCAGTCCTGTGTGTCTGCATAAGATTCTTAGCCATTAAAAATGTCCAGGTATGATTTCTTTGTGCTTCCAGCTCTGCAGCATTTATCTGAAATCCCATCTCAGTTGTTTCTAAAAAAAATTGATATGCTCTATCCACACATCTATTTTAAAGGAGCTCTGTGTTTTTTTTTCTATTGTTGACTGACACTGGCTTTGTTTGCCTTTACACAGTCTTGACATTTGGAATGTATTGCGTGACATTTGCAGTTTTCCATGGCTTATTGCTTTCTCATGAAGGTATGCAGCTTCGCGGGTGTTGTTCTTCTTTCTGCAGCCATGGTGGTCTTGCTTGTCAACTGGATATGTGTTGTGTCCCCACGATTGTCAACCAACATCTTCACCCTTTCTCTCAGAGATGTGGCACCTTTTCCTCCATGCAGGCTACACGTCACACACTCCCACTAAACTATATGCATGATTTCTCAAGGGAGGGTTCACGGCCATCTTTGTTCCACCCACAACTGCCTCTTGAGAGCAAGAGGCACCATGCATTCCAGCAGCGGCTGGTCATTGAGTCCTTCCTATTGAGGCTGGAGAGTGAGGGTCCAGCTCCCTGTCTCTGGACTGATGGATGGCCCGTCTGACTTTATCTGAGCAGGGCGGATGCTACGTTGGCTGGGGCCCAGAGATTGTCACTCCTGACTGCTTTATCAGTGCCTGACCTACAGAGCTGTCATCCTCTTAGAGCAAGGTTCCCAGGCTCCTCCTGCAGCCTACTTCCCCCATCCTTTCTGTCATGCTGCCATCCAGGGACCTTGGCCTGTCTGCCTGACTAGCCTGATGCCTGCCCCCCACCCACTCAGAGACAGACACATTAACAAACTTTTCTTGACTCATCAGCTCCACCCTTGGCTGCATGTTGCAAGATCCCCTCTCTTTCCAAGTGGTATTACTGTAACACCAGGTGAGGCACAGATGTTTTAGGTAGTATATGGATTACTTAAGCTTTGTGCAATCTTAAAGGTTTGTTCTTGTTCAAAGGATTTTGAATTGCTTTTAATGGTACTTCTGATCTGTTCCTTTTTCTAGTCTTCACACAAAAAACCCTGAATGGAAAAAAGGAAAATATGGCAATTAATCAAACATCTTCTTTAAAATGCTTGGGCCATGTTTGAGCTTGCTATGAAACCACAACAGAGTTCCATACTTATTCTCACTTTGATGAGCCATTGGAGAGCTTGGGAGGAAGCCAACTAAAGTCTGGTGCCTCTTGCACATTCTGATGTTCTTTTTTTCCAAACAGAGCAGCTTTTGTTCAACTGTCAGAAAGAAAAGGATTTCGAGTGTGTCAGTGTGTTCAGTAACCACTAACGCACATGGTGTTTGTTACTCTTTAGTGCATTTTCAGAGAGGTTTTCTAGACACTGGTAGACGTGTGTTTCATTGTTTCCATGGGTGTCTTTAACCCTGATATAATGTGACTTTCAGTATGTACCTCTCAGTCTGTATTTGGTTCAAGGCCTTTGATAAAGATATCCTCAAATAATGCCATAAGGAGGACATGCAATTACGTTGTTGTTTCTTTAATTGTACTGAACTTGACAAGCCAGCTTACTGTAATATTGCCCGAATTTGTGAGTTAACACAATGTGAAGCCGATGAGGAAGTGCTAAAAACTGTAGGTTCTCGAAAGTCTGCTTGAGGAAGCATCAGAAACTGCTTACTCACCCTTTCAAAAAGGCCATTTTTAAATGAAAAAATAAACATGTTTACAGCCTGGTACAAATAAGAGTTTGGTCTGAACGGCTCATTTATCCAACTGCAAACACTGCACAGGGGTTGAATTTTTCTTAAAATTCATTAGTTTGGAAAATATTAAGGTTTGCAGTTTTGCATAATAAGAGGCACAGCTGACTTGAGTGCCTTGGACACACTGTAGCTGTTATCAAGGATGCTACAGACCTGCATCCACTTTACCTGGTGCCTGTTGTTAGGTCTTTCAAAAGTTTGGTTGATTCAGCTTTTACCAACATACACCAACAAAAGGCTTCAAAACTCTGCCTCACAAACCAGTGGGATACATCACTGAGGCCATTCATGTATTGTACAGTATATGATTCCCAGTCACTGTGATAGATAGATAGATAGATAGATAGATAGATAGATAGATAGATAGATAGATAGATAGATAGATAGATAGATAGATAGATAGATAGATAGAGTGTTCAAGTGTTCATGGTCATTTTTCCTCTTTATACCAAATACCCACTCATGGGTGTCATGGTGTCTATTAAATGAGAGGCTGTGACAAAGTGAATGAGAGGGTGATTTTGGATAAAGCTTTGATCTTGTTTATATTTTAGCGATGTAATATCAGTTAAAACTTACAGCTCTGTCATGTGACAGCAGCTCAGGGATCATGAGTATGCAGCATAAATGCTGATTGTGACCATCATAACTGAGACAACAGGGACTCGTTAAGGCCACTCAGCATTTTTCATCCAGATGTCAGCTTTCTAGAGAGCATTTAGAACGATTTCCCTGAGAGGCAGTCATGATGAGAGTGATAATACAGGCTGTTTGAGAGCAGTTGTGCATGGTGAAGTGTAAATACAAAGACAAAGCCATATTTCTGCAACAGATTGTGATAAATCAACCTAGATCAATCCCCAAATACCAATTTAAAATTTAGATTTGGATGAGGTTAATTACAATATTCTTTTCTCATAATCATAGTCAGCTGTGTTAATCTGTCATGTGTCAATGTTGCGTAAGCACTTATTTTATGAGCAGAGAAAGAACATTTCTACGCATTTAATAGTAAATGTTCAGTAAATGAGGCCCATTGTGAGGGAACTCTTTCATTTTCATCTCACCTTGGAAGCCCTTATAGGGTTTTGAACACTGGACCATCAGCCTGTAAGGCAGCAGCCCTGTCCACCACACCACAGAGCTGCTTAGCAGTGCATGCTTTTTTTATATATATTTTCATTGTGAGGAAAGTTTTACATTTACATCTCACATTTGAAGCCCTTATTGGGATTTGAACCCCGAACCAAAAAATTGAAAACCCAGGACCCAGGCAGCAGGCCTGTCCACCACACCACAGGGCAACTTTGCAGTGCTTGCCTCTTTAAAAGCTGGAAGAGAGAAACAGCATCTCGTTTTTCCTGTAAGTCTCGTATGTACAGTGAAAATTGACAATAAAAACCTTTGAATCTTGAATCTCTTTAGGTCTTTTCATGTCACCATTTCTGTGCACTAGTTCAAAAACACAGCTCATGCACATTGTGAGGAAAGTATTTAATGTCCACAGCCCAATGGAAGCCCTTAGTGGGATTTTAAGGTCTTTTCATTCCACGATTTGGATATTGTACCTCTAAAGTACAATTTAAACTATATAGTGAGTACAGTTTTTCCCCGCTGGAATTTGAACCCAGGACCCTTGAGTCGGAAGGCAGCAGGCCTGTCCACTTTGCCTCTGCTTGTCGCTCTAGGTTTTTTCATTTATTTCTTAATGGTACTTCAAAAGCTCAGCTCGTCTCCTTTGTGATGAACATTTTCCTGTTTACCACAAAATAGGTCTCTGTCCAGGATTTGAACCCTTAACTAAATCAATGAAAGCACACTGTACTAACCAGCCCACCACAGGCCTGCCTGGCAGTGTTTATCTAACTGAGATTTTGTTGTTTTCATTATATGTACTTTAAAAGCACATGTCAGAATAGACAGTGTGAAAAAGTTGTTCCTCAAATGGAAAGCCTCAGTCCAGGATGTGAACCAAGAATTATTTTGTAGAAGATTGTCCGTGCTAACCACCGCACAATTGGCATGCCTGTAATGATCCCCAAACTAATCAGGACGAATATCATCCTGTTACTGTTCCTAAAGTTATCAGAGTACATGTTATCAGAGTAAAAGCATTCTGATTACATGTAATCAGATTACTTTCCAAAGAGTTGTCAAATTACATGTAATCACAACGTGAAAAAAGGGAAAAATGTTGCTTCAGAAGTGAAAAAGACCAGATGCTTTTTCATCTGAGGTCTGACACTGGACTCCAAGACCTGAGGATGTCCTCATATGTAGGCTACACCATAAAGTATGAGGCTACTTTACAAATAAATAATTGTTGAAATATTCCTTTATTATTTCCATCTCCTCTTCCATTCCTTCCAACTCAGTTTAAAATTTGTGCAGGGACTTAGCTGAGTAGTAGTAATAGACAGGAAATGATGTCAAGCTGTCAGGTTCTGTCCAATAAGAAACAAGACGTGTTGTCCCTCCCCTTTCCGTTTTGTGAAATGTTGTTGTGTTTTGTGAAATGTTGTTGTATTTTCTGTACTATCATTGTGTATTCTGAAATGTTGTTGTGCTTTCTGTATTTTTTTCATGTTTTCATAAATGTTGCTGTATTTTCTATAATGTCGTTTTGTTATCTGAAATGTTACCGTAAATATAGGACCTTTCTCTATGAAATACAAGATTGCGCATTGACCATCAGCAATCAGATATGCTACTTTTTTCTCTAGGCTGCATAAACATTACACAGAAGTGACAGCGTGGACAAAGGAGACACCATCGTTTTGTTATCTGAAATGTTACCGTAAATATAGGACCTTTCTCTATGAAATACAAGATTGCGCATTGACCATCAGCAATCAGATATGCTACTTTTTTCTCTAGGCTGCATAAACATTACACAGAAGTGACAGCGTGGACAAAGGAGACACCAGACAGAGTGATGAAGCAGCAGAGGAACTTGTGACACAAAGTGACAGCCAGTCATTCCAGGAAATCCGGAGTCTTTTCTGCTACCCCTCCATAGCTCTGCTTTCCATCTAACCTGGATCATATACCTTAAATAGTGTGTAATCTCTTAAAGGGTGAGATTTATTTCCTCCCCCTAGTTATGTTGGGGCTAAGGATATTTGGGAAGTGTGACCAAAGGCCCCTGTGGGAAGAGAAGATTAATTATTTGTAAATTTGTGAGTGAGGCATTTAAATTCCTTGCCTTTTAACATAAAATACTGAAGTTATTAAAGGTTTCTAAAGTAATAAAATGTCATTATTTTTTTGTTCTGAACAAGACAAACAGACTAAAATGATAATTTCAGGGTAAATGAACAAAAACAAAAAGTAATAGCTCTGCTGTGAGTTTTAACCCTATATGGCATTCTCACTTATTGCTGTGCTGTGCTGTGCTGTGCTGTGCTGTGCTGTGCTGTGCTGTGCTGTGCTGTGCTGTGCTGTGCTGTGCTGTCGTGGTGGTTCTGTGAAATTGTGTATTGCGTGAGATGATGGAGTTGGTTTGAAGACAACACACAATTATTATCCTTTTAAAAGAGCAATACACCAAGTTGATGTATGATATCTCTCTTTCGAGAGTCAATATTGCTCATAGTTTTATTGGAACAGCTATTTTCTCAATAAGCGCCTGTATCAATGATGCCTGATGGTGCATGAAACCTATTAGCTCTGGGAAATCTTGACCAAATGTAAACAGAGTGAAGAGGAAAAAACCTTTAAATTCAAATATCCTTCCAATCACAATGTTTATATTTCAGTCATAGTTAAACTAATGAACTCAATACAACTCAGTATCTTACTCTTTGTTTAAATTTTACAATTGCATTAAGGCACAGTGGTATTTTGAACTAATTACTAATGTCAACAATATTGGAATCCTCAGTGCTATCATCAATTCACCATCCACATGGATTTCTTAACATACTCACATTTATGTTGCACTCAATACATCTTGAAGCTGCACACCTATTGGAAAACCATTCACTTTGCAGGTTTTGATCATTACTCAAAGTAGGCTATTGGTCACTTTAGAATTTGGCCTGCTGGTGGTGCTAGACAAATAGAGGACAAGACATATAGTGGAGAACAGAAATTTGAACCAAATTTCATTCATCCACAACACATCCTACTGACACTCAAGTCAAGATCAGAGTTGGGCTGGATGACTGTTGCTGTTCTTAGAGACATCTACTAAAAATGGCTTAAAATCAAGAGGTGCAAGTTTCATATTCCTCCACAATAAAATTGTTTCTTTGATAAAGTAAGGTTAATTTTTCTCTGTAGAACAAATGAAGTGCTTAACAAAGTAATCCAAGCCAGCCTGTGAGTAATGTGAGATGACAGCATTTATAAATCACTGTAGGCACATTTCTTCACTTGTGACATTAGCTAGGACGGCCTACTTATCAACTTGTCATGAGTAGAGTCTCTCTGTGAAATTCAAGCCTTTCTTTATCATAGCTACATACATACATCCAAAATCTCTTTATCTTCTGAAGGTAACAAAGCACTGTTTCAAGTTTAAAGGTTACTTAAAATCAACAGTTTCAATACGTCTGTTATTCCTTAATGTCACACCTAATGAAAGTCTTATGATGGATCAAAGCTTGTTTTCTCAAGATAACAGATACTTCTTTGGGGATGTAGATAATAGAAACACGAGGTTTGTCCCTGTGGTAGACCACAGCATGCCATGCTGCCATTTCCCTCATAAAGCACAAGGTTAAGCCAATTTCTCTGTTTGTTTAGTGCTTTTGTAACTCTGGGAATAAGAGATAATCTTAGTTTAAGTCTAGATCTTGAGATAGCTGAACTGAAATCTCTATCAGCAGAAACAGAGAAAACAATGCATGCATGTAAGTCTGCTTAGGGCTTCTGTATTCTCTATTGCAAAATTTAAAGTTTATAAATAGTTGCAGGTGTCATTCAATGACACCAAAAAGGCCAGTCATTTCTAAAAGTTATGTCAAGTTGTAACGCTAAGTTGTAGTAGGTGGAGAGAGCTTGCTGCTCCGGATAGCCAGTTAGCTCAGAGACATGACAGATAAGAATGGAGATTTCCCACGTTTTCTTTATTTGCACTTTTAAACATCGACCATATAATGCCAGGTCTCAATGGCGCTATGTTGCACAATCCTACAGGAAAGTATGAACAGTAGCATAACCTACACCAACTCGTTACGGGAGGGAGCAGACAGAGAGCGTGTCTCTGTCTGACTGACATACAAAAACTTTGCGGGCTCAGGAGGAGTAACTTCTCTGTATGTAATCGGCTGATTCAGAAAGGTGGCGCCACCTTGTGGCACCTTGTGGTGTTCCAAAGTTCGAAACACGTTATTATAAAGTGGTATCAGAGAGGAGTCTGTGTGCTCCATACAAGCTGTCACTAGTACCTGATATGTCATTTACAGAATAATTTCCCCTTTCGCCAACCTTAAAAGCCCTAAATCTACAAGTTAATCCACCTATTACTGATAAGTGCAAGAGGTTATTGTAATTTTCTCACATGTGTTGTACATGCAAGCTTGACATTTGGCCGTAATGCATTTATTTGCTCTTTATTGGAGCATTTTTTTTTGTCTGGCTCTAAACTGATCTGAGTGTTCATATCTTTGCCCGGTGCTCCTTTATTTGTTATGGCTGTTTGCCCTTTGGCTTCATTCAGCTCACAGATGCATGATATTGATCTCAATCTGAACGAGAGTCAATGAGACAAGACAAAATCTTAAACATTGATTGCCTCCAGGAACACTTTGTGTGAGAAAGAAAGGAAAATCCATGGGCTGACAGTCCTTGGACCATGTATAATAGAAAATGAACAAGGTTTGACCAAGCGTGCCGGATATGGCCCTGGTGGTGAGGCTTTCAGCAGTGTGACTGCCCCCTGGTGGCTGGCTGCAGTATAGGTCAAAAAATCCGTCTCCCCCATTCATTTGAATGGGGGAGCAGTCAAACTTTAAAAAATAAATACACGTCGTACGAATGTTTCTCACATCTGTATGCTGTGGTTATATGTAGTTATTTGACTGTTTTGTGTCCAAGGCCTCTTTTTGCTGAAAAGTTTCTTTTTCGTTAGTTATTAGAGTTTAAAAAACAGGGTTTTACTTTCGGGTTTCCTTTGATTCACAGCCGCCGTAGAACGAAACTTCAAAGGACACACAGCGTCTTGTGACGTTACGCTGTAGGGCAGAGCTTATTACAAAGGCTTCACAGGCTCTGGCTGCACAATGGCGGCGCCCAGGAGCAGGATTTTTTGGCTTCAGAACTGTACAACGGGAAGAGGCGGAGCAACGCTGTCCATTTTTATTTACAGTCTATGGGTTTGACTTGTTGGTCTTCAATGTTACTGAGTGCTTGCTCATTAATCCACCATCGCTTGAAAAAAACAATATATGACTTGCATGCTCAAAGATAAACTGTATTGTGATTTGGTGCTATATTATAGACTAATTGATAGACTTGAGATGTTGTGGTATTTAATGGTTGCCAGTTATGAATCCATCCATCCACTATCTTGACCGCTTATCCCGTCAGGAGCCACAGGGGACTGGAGCCTATCCCAGCTGGCTTCAGGCGGAAGGCCGGGTACACCTTGGACAGGTCACAAACCTATCACAGGGCTAACACAGAGAGACAGACAACCATTCACACCCACATTCACACCTACGGGCAATTTAGAATGATCAATCAACCTGGTGAGCATGTTTTTGGACTGTGGGAGCAAGCCTGAGTACCCAGAGAGAACCTACGCATGCACGGAGAGAACATGCAAACTCCACACAGAAAGGCACCTGCCCAGCCAGGGATTCAGACCAGGATCCTTCTAGCTGCGAGGCAACAGCGTTACCCACTGCACCATCGTGCAGCCTCAGTTATGAATCAATCAGACTATTTCAATCTGGAGAGACAACACATTGAATTTAAGATAAACACTTATTTTACAGTTGGAGTCTCTTTGGTGCTTGAACTTGATAGTGAGATAGTGTGACCTACCCCCCTGTGGAGAAATGGGCTGTTAATCTTGTCTGAGGCTGATGAAGTGATGAAGCTGTTCAAACAGTGAAGCCTTTAGCAATGGATGGAGAGATGGCTAAGATGTTGTCTTAAGCTAATAGGATGGTGAATCTGATAAAACTGCACAGACTGGGCAGTGGATGGGGGGGATTGCTGACAGTGTTGACTAAGGATGATAAGATGATGAGGCCGATGATGCTGCAGAGACTGGGTGGAGATGGGGAGAAGGTCGCACATAAGAAGGGAATAAATTAACTTGAGGAGAAGAAAACCATATTTAAAAACGACAGCCGTGACAGCCGGCTAAAAATGAGGGTGTGTTGCAGTGCTAATGGATAGATTTGATCAGTTGATGACAACAGCTGATGAGCACAGAAATATTTGTGAGCATGTGTGGAGGAATGAATGCAACATAGAATGTGAAATGAATCAGCATGCAGTATAAAGTCTTACTGACCGAACTTCTGCTGAAGCTTGTGTGACATTGTAGTTACTTTAAGGGGAGCATGTAAGACTCTGTTTCACTTCTTTGAATATATGTCTAATTTTTTATCATTTGGAAATTATGTACTTCACCTTCACTGCAAGCACATTCTTCTCCGCCTTAGCACTTGAACTGGATTCCAGACATACAGCTTTATCCATGATTTAAAAATGTAGCATTTTATGCGAAACATCCTGTCCATCCTGTTATAGTACCTTTAGATAAATAGCATGGTTAGTTTGACTCCAAGATTTCTTTATAAACTTTGTAGTCCCAAATTGTAAGTCTGAGCAATGTTTGTGTGCTTCTCCAGAGCAGCATCTTGATGCTGAGGCTACGTGTCTGTCCAAAGTTTCGACCTGTATGACCTGGTGCAGTGCCGAGGTAGACAGTGCCACCCTTTGCCAAGGTGACCTGTCACCACAGGCTTTTACACAGGTCTGCCATGGGGCTTAAGTTGCTCTGGGGAGCTGTAAAAGTGTTAACACCATGCTTACTGTGAGGGCTGATCATAGGGAAAGGCCTGGTTACAGGAATAGCCACCTGTTCCCTTCTAGTCCGGGATGACTGCCGCCACTGTCCCCATGGACCCCCACTCTCACTACAACCACCGCAGCTACACACAGAGAGGAATGGCAGCACAAAACACACACATCCCTGTGGTCCACTGAAGATCTTCATTTGTTGATTGTCACTTGAAGTAGGTGTTTTCAGTTATGCTGACAGAAAACATTAAGCTTTTGCTTTGACCACACATAAGGGGCTCAATTTTCTTTCTTTCTGTTTTGATCATCCTAAATTTATGATCAAGCCATGCAAGCTATTATAACCGGACTAGCATTGTTTGCAAAACACTTTGGTTAGTTGACATCCTATAATCTTTTCCTCATTTTGTATTTTAACTGGAAAGATTTAAAGTGACAGTATACAAAGTACAGTTAAAACACCCAGCGCCACCTGGGCATTGAGAAAAAAAAGTAAGAACATGCAGCTAAAATGTTCGTTTGTTTCATTGTTACCATTTTTCTCTGTTCTCCATCATGATCATGAGTAGTCATAGTAAACTTCTGAGTTTTATGTCCAAATAGAATAGCAACAATAACACATGGGGCTTGTCACCTCTCAGTGAACACATTGTACATTGATTATTTTATGTGTACAATGAGAAGTGACAAGCTCCCAGAGAGACTGTTGCTGTCTTTCAAGATTTCTATTTTGAAATGGAACTCAGGAGTTTAATATGATCGCTAATGATCATAATAAATATTTGACACAATATTATGGCAATTTGACAAAATGCTGTCATACTTACTTTTGAACAACCATCCTCACTAAACTGGCATCGACTGTTAACAGTGTTGCATCATGCATATTGAAAAAAAGTTAGTTGTGAGTGAGTTATCTGTGACTAAAAGACCTGAATAGGACCATCCCCCTCTTCCGCACACTCAAATAAACACACACGCATCGCTATGTTTCACGGGGACAGCTGCAACAACATACAGATGTTGGCAGAACCTCTTGCCACTGAATTAACAAGTTAATTGTTTCCATTACCTTTTTAAAATAAAGATTGTGAACTGTGTTTATTTAAGCCATGATGGCTGATCATAACAGCCACATAGAGTAATGTATATTTACATGTATGACTTGAGGCCAAAACAGGATTTACTCAGTGTTCTTGATGTTTATTGTCTCAGTCGCTCAATTAAGTTATTGAGCTGTTTGTCAAATGTATATCAGGGTTTTCAAGAGAGGGACAGAGCGAGGTAGAGAGAGAGAGAGAGAGAGAGAGAGAGAGAGAGAGAGAGAGAGAGAGAGAGAGAGAGAGAGAGAGAGATCATCTTTCATTCTTTTTAAATGTCAGCTTTTGAAATGACACCCTCATAGAGTGTAAACATGAGCATGTACTGCTCTAATGACATTCAACTTTGGATGCATATTAAATACAATTAAAAAGTGAAAGATATTTTCCTGTGATAAGTTATTCCTTGAAAACTTTTCAAAGTCAGCACTGACATTCTGCTTGGCACACTTGAATTGTGTGCTTGTTTTGTAGTTTGTGGGTAAATGAAATGGATTTCAGGGCCACGATGTCAGCAGAGGAGTCTATTCCATTTTAGATTTCTGGGTCTGTGGCCAATGTCATCTTCACTGCAGCTGTTGGAGATGGCCTTCCTTTATAGCCTATTACCTCATCATAACCAGGTTATGAAAATATCAATCTTCATGCCTGTGTGTGAAGACAGACGGGGGCACTTGACCCACTGCTATATTGAAAGTAGTGATGGATCCTTGTGGTAGTAACAGCTAAATGTGTCACATACAAGAGTTAGAGAGATTACAAACTGCTATGTATAGCAGATATCATTCTGTAATTGACACTCTGTGTTTCACCTAGTCTGCTGTGAACCAAATCACTTTACTGCACAAATAGTGTATATTAGACTTTATTTCCATTCTACTTGTACATCACTCAATAAAAACCCTCTGTCCTCCACTTTTAACTCACTCATTAAGAAATTGATGTCTTTCCAGTTTTCCTTCCACACTCCAATTTTCTTTTCCTTTATGTTGCACACGATGCCAATATCTTCCTCACAGCACATTTAGAAGCAGTTTGCTTAAAGGAGAAAGTATAGAGACTGTCTAAGAAGGCCACACTGTTTATAGAGGTAATTATGTCAAAACAGAGGACTTTTTGTAAGAAAAATCTTAAGGGTAATCATGACTTCTGAAAAAACATAATGAGATGGAAACAGAGAGAGAGAGAGTAAAGGTCCCAAGAATCATAATTGGAAAAGTGTGATGCATTACTATGTTGCACCTGCCTCATGAAGAAGTTGAAGTGGCATCCATTAGTAACAGTGCTGTGTGACAGTGCGTCACTGCTTTTCTCCAAACCTGTTCTCCACACTTCTCTCTGGGATAAACCATTTAAACCGTTTAGAATGCTCCAGATCCTCGCCTCCCATACTAATTAATGTCCCCTCTCCTAAAGCCTCTCCAAATTAAAGAACCCCCCCCCCCCATTTTCTGAAAGACATTCAAAACTTTTTTTCATTTAACCTTTCTCTTCCAACTGTTATCTTTATGTCGTTTTCTTTGCAAAGAGAACTTGCTTGGCAGGTTTTAGGCAGGGCCCCAGAGTTCAGTAAAACTTTGGGTTAAGTGTCGAACCTCTAATGCCCTGTCAGCAGAAACCACATCAACAGCATAAACAGGCACGTGGCATGCAGCACAGTCAACATAATAGGAAAGAGGTTGTGATCTGGGGCCCCAAGGTTTGTTGGCCCGTGAGAGTGAATGTGTTGCTGGTGGAGAGGTGAGTTATAGATGGTGTAGAGGTGGAGGGAAAGGGGTCAGAAGGTGTTGTGGCTGAATGAGCTAACAGCTTGTGTATGGAACTCAAACAGTAAGATTAATTTTGCACTTAGACATGAGAGATATTTTCTAATGGCACAGAGGTTTTTTACACATCCTGGGGATGTCGGGGGCTCTTGTGCCTCTGTTAATTTATTTTGTCAAATGCAGTAGATGATACTTTATCAGGGGTGCAGAAACAACACATACACTGAAGAGAAGTTAATATTATTTTTAAAACATAGAAGCAAACTTTATTTAACACAGATTTTATCTAAAGCGTCCTAATCACATTTTCTTTTTACTGACTAATAAACTTTTTAAGCCCAGTTCAGTGCAAAGTCTTTGGTTTACTGTAATTTATGCCTCATCCACATGTGTGTGGATATTTTAGAAAACTCATTTTTTCTCTCTCTGTTTTGGTCTCCACACAAACAGAGTTCTGAGTCACTGAAAATTGAGGTTTTCAAAACCACCTTCAAGAGTGCTGATTTTTGAAACACTTTTTTTGTGGTTTTTGTATGGACAGCAAAAGCAAAAGTTTGGTGAAAATCTGATGTACCTGTGCATGGCAATTGTTGTTTCCGTAACACTTGTAATGGTACATTTTTTTAGAGAATTAATGCTTACTTAAAGGTGACATATCACGCTTTTTTCATCAATATATATTGGTCTAAGAGGTCCCCAAAACATGTCTTTAAAGTTTATGCTCAAAAAAACACTTTGAAATCAGATTTTGGCATGCCTGAAGAACCCTCTTCTTCAGCCCTGTTCAGAACGGTCGGTTTTCTCTCTAACCACGCCCCCTCAGGAAGTGGATGTGCCCTCGGCTCTCCAGCATGTTGATCTAATGTTTACATGTTGGCTGAATATACACGGCTGCTCACAGACCTGCGTTACTTCAACCCTCTAAATCTGATCCAGAATCTGATCCTGACGGAAAGGCGCCTGCAGCAGGACCTTTCTGAACGATTGGTTACAGATTTTGTGTTTCTTGTTGTTTTATTTAACAGTTTGTCGACGTGTGTCTTGGTACACAGCTACGAACATGTAGCTATGTGGCTATGCTAACTAGCGCTAGCACTTTACCATGAAAAATAAAAATCATCCACTAGATCTTCAAATCTGCAGACGTGGGGAGTAAAACCGACCTTTGTGTTTATTAAGACAGCCTACAACTAGCATGCCTCCCTCCTAAGCTCCTTGTTAGCACACGTGTGCAGGGAATGAAAAACGGAGGAGAGTTGAGTTGTATTTTATACAGTCTATGGGCTTAACAAGCTCAGAGCTCTGACTCCGTTACAGACCGGATATTGTTGTGACGTAACAAAAACACGGAAGTCTGAAACGGCTCGTTTTAGACACATTTACAGAAAGGTGGAGAAATCAGAAAAGGGGCAGAATGGATTTTTTTCATTTTCGAGGGGTTTGTAGACATGCCAGGGACACATATTTCAGGTAGAGAACCATTAGAAAGTCCATTTTGCATGATATGTCACCTTTAATTTTGAAGTAATGCATGACTCATGATAAACTTGTGTTTGAATGAATGTAGGAGACACCATTAGTTCCTGTTACTAATCCTGAACTAATAATCAAGTCACTATGACTTCAAATAATGACTGCGTGTTTAATCTTTGTCACAATCTTAAACACATAGTCATTAAACATGAAGTAAACATTTATTTGCTTAAAATGTGTATCATTATTGTAAAGTTTTACCAATGTTTGTATGTATTACTCATTGGCCACGATAGCGGGCTACCGTTTTATTTACGTCTGCTCATGTTAGGTTTGATATCCTCGCTGTTTTTTATAATTTACCATGGCGCAAGGGTGAATAGACATAATCAACTCGACAGTTTATAATTTACCATTCCATACAAAGATCTAAGAGCGCTTTTTACATTTACTGCTCACTCAAGAAGAAGCTCAACAAACATGCGCAAAATGTACTTCTATGGTGTTTAACGTGACAGACTGAATTCATGTTCTCACCACTTACTGGCCTGGCATGTTTATGCAGAGATGGAGAGGGAAATAAAGGAACAGTTTTTGATTCTCATATTTAGCTGTTATACTTCTGTCAGTTAATGCTGCGCTTAGAGAAAAAGGCTTGGGACACAAGGCTGTCGCTATCAAATACTCAAGAACTTATAATAAACCAGGATTTTAGTTAAATGTTTAACTCGCTGACTATCAATCAACTATATCATTTACAGCACTTGTTCATGTATGTTAGGCTACTTCTGGAATATCATAATTAACTTGGTTGTCTAACCTTCTATTCTACTTAAACTCATTAAACAAAGTAGTTCCCTTCGTATATACAAAGAAGATTTCAGGGACTTGTGGCGTTTTTTCCCAAAGGCATTCCCTTCCACAAAATGAAACACGACTGAGAAAAAAAGGTGCATAAACGCACTTTTAAAGAATGACCTGCATCATAACCGACTGAATAGTGTATACTTTTTGAACAGAAAGATTGATATCTTTAGGTCATGGAACTAAAAAAAAAAACCTTTAAAAAAGTGATCACAAAATATGAGCCAATAATCATTGGAGTTTCCAGCAATTTAAGCAGATGTTGAGAGACAGAAGTTGAAATTCTTGGCTCTGATTTCACACTTTTACTGGCATGTGGCGACTTGATGATCATCCATCACCTGCCATGTTATTGCGTACGTAAGAGTGCATTACATGCTAGTGGAGCCTTGTACTTTAAGACGAGCTTTGTATGAGCCCTTTTTGTTGCTAGATCTTCTAGACAATCACACAAACAGTACTGCTGGTTTGCTTTTCTTTTGACCGACACTTGTTGAGCCACTTTGGCCTTAAGTAACTTCAATGACAGTATGCAGTTTTACATAATGCTCATATGACTGATTCAAAAGACCACACACTCATCACAAGAGGTCTGGGACATTAAAGCGTCATGTCTGTACTTCTGTAATCAGGTAACTAAGACTTCTATGTCTCTCCATATTGTGACATGGTATGTACATTATGTCATTAACCACATGGAGGCCAACCATGACGACATACTGTCATATTATCATGGTGGCATCTTGTTCATGATATAAACACAAGTATAATAACTTCAAAAAAATGTTCATTCCAAAAGTGCTATTTTGCATAAGTGGTAACATCATGTCACAAAGCCGTCTACCCAGCATGAGCGTATGAGCATATGTCTGATGCTTTCACTCAGAATGTTTGTTTTTTTCATGGTACAACAAAACAAAAGATTAACATCTTTGTCTCATGATCTCATCACAGACCAAAGTTATTCAACCTCTTCACTTTGTTTCATGTTGCATTAGAGACAGAAGGGTTACGTGATTTTAATCTTTGCATGCATCTTGATTGTAAAGAGGGAGAAGCCAGTCTTTTATCTTGTTGAATGATATGTCGCATGCACTGATGTCTGTTAAGTCAGCACTGTCTCAGTGGTCGCGTGAGGGTTTTGTCCTGTCTGAGTGTATTTGTGTTTTTTAGTGGATCTGAATCTTCATCTTTGTCTGTATGCTACTATCCCTTCATTTGAGTGTTTAACATGACAACATCTTGTCTTCTGGATCTGAGACCCTCAAAACATCTGATTAAATGTGTCACCACTTTGGAGTACATACAGATGAAAGGCACAACAAAAAGGGAAAATGCAGTGTTAAAAGGATGATGTCTAAATATTCAGCCTTATTTACCCGTCAGTTTGATCAAGCAAGCACACAGATACAGTTAATGCGCTAATCAAGACCACAGTGTTACCATCTCATTGGTCAATTGGTCAGGAAGGCCCGCCCACCATACCCCCATACTCTGGACAGTGTTGCCGCAGCACATGCTAACATTTGCTAATTAACCATAGACAGTATAAAATATGGACGTCACCCATCTGTTTCTGATGAGCTTTTTGAGGCCAATCGTCGGCGGCAGCCATATTGCTTCTGTCGAGCGAGTGTGACGTAAAGAGGGGGAGTTTTAGCCTCCTAGCCAACAGCTGCAGTGTTCCCGCAGGCAGCTGTGCCTCTCATTGGAAGACTTGTAATCTCAATATCCTCAAAAGTGCCACGTTAGAAAAAAAATTCACCCCCCTCACAGTGTGAGCCGATTGAGAAATGAGCTATCCAGACTACACTCGTCTTTTGTACCAGGCTGTAAACATGTTTATTTCTGCTGTAAAGATCGTCTTTTCCCATTCATGTGTATGTGACTTCCAGTACTTCCGGAGCCAGCCTCAAGTGGATCCTCGATGAACTGCAGTTTTTAGCACTTCCGCATTGGACTCATATTTTTAGACCGGAGGTTGCCGCTTGTAATTAACACTAAATGCATTCCTAAGCTTACACTGCTTAGGCTGATGGAAATCCCATTAGTTTTGCAGTTTTTGCTGTCGCAAGAAATGTCACAAATTATCAATCAATCAATCAATCAATCAATCAATCAATCAATCAATCAATCAATCAATCAATCAATCAATCAATCAATCAATCAATCAATCTTTATCTATATAGCACTGAGCACTCTGCAGCATTTAGCTGGTTACAGTGACAAGGAAAAAACTTCTTTTAACAGGCAGAAACCTTGAGCAGAACCAGACTCATGTTAGACAGCCATCTACCTTGAGAGTGTTGGGGTTGGAAAGAGGGATAAAAATTATATATAAACATAGAATAAATCTGCACTAGTCTTACAGCTGCCCGATTCGGGGAGTTCGAAATAAATGTTTAATTTACATTAGTTAGTTTTATAGAGTCTATTTCATCATATTCCACTTTTAGTCATTTTGTTATTACAGTTGTAAACTTGCTTTTAAAGCAGACATATTTTCTCCACAAATCTGGACTTGAGTCCGAGTGAGAACTGCCACACAACAAGGATAAAACATCTCCTAAAGTTCCTAAAGCTTACAAATCATAGAAACCCAGTTGGACTTAAAGGTGTGTGAAATGTCATTTTGTCTGTCCCTTGTAACCTGTGATTACATATTCCACAGTGAGGCATTGAAAAGGACCTGTTTTCATAAAGACTATTCCTTGTGAGGCACTGCATTTTTCTTTATTAAGCTTTAAAGTTAGTGGAGGAGAGGGATTGTATTTCCTTCATACTGGGGGACCAGTGCCAGGCATGACTAACTCTGGGTCATTCAAAGAGCTTTCTCTGTAAGCACACAGCATGCACACATACACAAACTTGCACATGTGAATATATGTGCCGTGAAAACATGCAAGGAGCAGCAATACCCTGCAATACCCCCCCCCCCCCACACACACACACCTTCTTATCTTCTTTGGAAACCTATTTAGTGTTGTCTACAAACTGCCATCAATGTAGGTTGAAATAAAGCTTTCATATTTACATAACAAAAGTCACTGTGACCTTTCCAAACTGACAAGCTGTTTCAGCCACACCTAGTACTTGACAGGAAGCCAGCATTCTCCTTTCATTTTATAACAAATCTATTATACTCTAATGTGAATGTCAAAAATACCAATAAAGAGAACTAAAAGTATCCTGCCTTTATGAGCGGATACATTTCCAAAAGCACTAAATCCTCCGATTTTATCTTTTAATAGATTTTTTTTCCATTGTAAGATTAATAACCTTTTTGGAGCAACAAAATTAAAATTTTCTAGAAATTCAAACTGACACATGAAATGATATGCTTTGCATTCCTCCCAGCCTAACAGGCTTGCTAACAGGCTGGATATGATTGACAGGACAGGGACACGCCTTTTGCCCTTCAGACTTTTCCTTGTTAGGATGCAGAGTTTTCTGCCCATTGCAATTTTAAATGAGGGCGACAAGGCAGCGTTTTTCAGCCTTTGAGGGCCTGAAGCCCCCTATCCATTATCCAGATCTCTTACCTTTAAATAAAACTATACAAAATGTGTTCCCTGAAAACATGACACCTTTTTCTATTGTTAGGATTACACGTTTAACCATGATTTGCCTCATAATAATTACACTTTAAATGACTTTGTTCTAATAAACTTTGTATTGTCCTTGATGGCTATGTCATCATTGTTTAAATTAGGTGTGAATGGGTTCATGTGACAGGTAATGTAAAAGAGCTTTGAGTGGGCAAGTGACTAAACAAAGTGTTATATAAACACAGTCCCTTTATCATTTTACCAATCTATGATGATATTTTTGTGATATCAAGCTCACAAAAGATTTTAAGAAATGCCAAATTACAGATTTGATATGGTGTTGATGTTATGATCATAAACAGCAGCCAGACGTAAAAATCAAATAAGAGGCAACATAATTCATTCTTCCCACAGAAAATACCAAAGAAAAAAATGACGCCACTGTAATAAAAGCAGAAGAATGAATCTTAACTTTCAAAGGAAATAAGCCTGAATGGTTGGAAAGCTAGTCTGAGCACTTAGCTTGGTGGTTTTCAGCCAATTCCTTCAATTCTTGTGACAGATAAGTCAGCTTCAGATGTCATGTTCCTGGTGCATTCATCCATCCATTACATACATTTCTTATTCTGTTTGGAGTCGTAGAGGGCTGAAGCAAATTCCAGCTGTCATTGTGCAAGAGGTGCTGTACTGGACAGGTCACCAGTCTATCACAGGGCAGACATACAAAAACAAACAACCGTTAATACCCATGGGCAATTTAGAGTCACTAGCTAACCTAATGAGCATGTCTTTGTTTTGTGGGAGGAAGTCAGAGTGGCCAAAGAGAACCCAGGTTGCACAGGAAAAGATGAAAATTCCACATAGAGACATAGACATCCCTGTCTGGCAGAGGATTTGAATTAGGAGCCTTGATGATAAAACCTAACCACTACACCACTGTGCAGCTTCTGGGTCTAACCAATCATATCTCAACTATTGGGGTACCAGTTTCAGAAGTAGCCTTGGCTCAGTTGCCACACTTCTATGTAGCGAGCTCATAGTTAGTCAGAACCAAATGAGAGCAGCTGAAAGAGCTGCACAACCTAAACAAGGACGACATTCGGTGCAGGTAGATGGCTGTCTAACATGATTCTGGTTCTGCTTGAGGTTTCTGCCTATTAAAGAAAGGTTTTTCCTTGCCGCTGTAACTGGCTAAATGCTGCAAAGTGCTCTGCTCATGGTGGATTAACATTAAATCAGACTGAGTCCTGTCTGTAAGATGTGCCTGGATCTTATCCTGTCTTGGGGTTGGGTCTTTGTTGATAATATAACAGCGTACGGTCTAGACCTGCTCAGTTTGTAAAAGCGTCCTGAGATAACGTTTGTTTTGATCTTACACTATACAAATCATGATTGATTGATTGATTGATTGATTGATTGATTGATTGATTGATTGATCACTACCTTTGATCTATAGATGTATCAAACATGTTTTATTAAGACTTAACGTTTATGAATAGATGGAACTGTAACAAAACCTGCAGGGAAAAGTAGCAGCAGTGTACACTTCTCTGTGTCAACTGGAATCGTGTGTTATTGTGTTGATGTTCATTAGTTTGTCAGGTTGTGGGTATCAGGTTTTAATACTCTTGAAGAAATACCCTTATTCATGTATTCTATGATTATTACGTTTGTTTAAAGACACTTTGCAACTTTGTATTCCTGACCATTAAGCCAACCAAATAGTGTTATTGCATGTTAATATGCTATAACAGGATGTCACAGATAATGTCCCTCTTGTTATATCTTGGCTCAGGTGAAACCATGGCTTTCTATGTTCATTCTTAGAAATCAATACTTTTAAGACTTTTCCATTCTCATAGGGAATACAAACAAAGATGCCGTCAAAATTCTATTTTGGTCCTATTGATGTAAACTGTCGGGTTTGAGAAGACTGCCGACCATGTTTCTTTTAAGTTGTGCAGATTTGCGTTGTGTCCTTGTTAGTCTTTTGTGCACACTTAAAACAAAATGACACAAACAAACACACACCGAAGACCAATTCAATAACAAAATACTACTTCGCTGTCCGCATTGACAGCTACGTTCTGTCTGGCACACCAGGCGTCTTAGTACCCTTTTACCAGTCTGTCTAATTCTTAAGCTTTCCTGTTTAGCACTTCAGGTATCTGTCTTTGTATTTTTCCCTCCAACATGTCCCTTTGTCTCCTCTCCTGTGTGTCCTGCCTGCAGATTCCAGGCGCAGGAGGTTTAAGGGCTCCACACTTTGTTACCTGCTGACACTAATCTACACTGAAAGTCTCCAGCCACTACAAGACCCAGCAGTTAGCTGCAAAAAGCTTTTCTGTTCCCTGTGTACGTCCAGTTATTTCTAACTGAGTGGACGTACACAGGACTGTATCATAGCTTACATGCCTGTGACCTCGAAGAAGTTCTCACTCTGTACATGAAGTTTTTGGATGTTTCTCCTGCTAATGACTAATTCAATAGCATACTAAAAAAAACTTTGGACAAGTACTTGTGAACTCAAATAGGAATCCACATAGATAGACCAGTGAACCAGTGGAGTTTGAGGTTATAATGATTTATATGGGTGTCCTGAAAAAATGCTGCACGGAATGCTACCTTGATTTGATTTTCTTTGTTAAATTCTAACTTCAGTCAATATTAGCTTCTGACATGACACAAACTCTTTTAAATGCTGCTGCCCAACGGCTTTGCAACATTCAAGGTCAAAGAGCAAAAGTAAGAGTTGTGTTCTCACTCGGGAGAGCAAGCAGGCTGTTACGTAAAAAACCCTCACTTTCAACTTCTAACTTCAGAAACTTCTATAAGAGATGAAAGATTTTTAGTCCACACAAGTGGTGTTCACAAGCATCAGGGGAAGAGTCATCGCTGATAAAAGAGAAGAAGCTACTCTTGTCTATCAAACTCACATTTTTTCATCAGTATTTATAGGAACCGGCTTCAGTAATTTGTTAGTTAGCTGCAAAAACTCTTTTATCATCACTTAAAGGAACCACTGGTCAATACGGGAACACAAAAGTGAGGACAACTACTCGTCACAACTTATCAGAGTGGTGGCATCAACAAAATTTTACTTTGTATACTCTATGTTGCAAAACATGGGTTCAATGAGGAAAAAAACAGATATTATATGAACAGATGTGTAATAGTAGTTATGAACACATCATGGATTCTCTGACTGCCTTTCAGCCTCAACCCACTCAGCAACAACTCTTTGGCATGTGTTTGATCAACTCCCTGATGATGAATAACATTGGTCTGTTCCTTTTTAAATTGTTTGTATGGAACAGTTTTACTTGATTGTTTGGTGAAATGGTTTCCATTTCCTCTCTCTCTGATTAAAATTTTCCCTGGTGAGGGCTAGTAATTTTTTGATGAAGATGTTCATGTTCAGTGTTCTTCATCTGTTTGGCTTTAAAACAGATTATAATAATAATATTGGGCTCCAAGAAGCTCCATTAGCTTGTCATATTTGTGTGATATTACAATACCAGGAGTTTCAGACTACCGACGCAAGTACTGGTTTATGCATGTATTATTATTGTTTAACTTGATATAATAGACTATCTTTTTGGAGCAGGTTACTGATCTTTTTTTAACCTTGAGTACAAAATGAAACTGTTTCCATGCTGACATAAAGCAGTAGGCCTGTAATGTGCCCTCTGTGGTGAATGCCAGAGTAGTAATACATCATCACCATGAGTCTGCTTGATTCTCAACATAACATAAAATAACCACACAGTCTACAGTCAGACATGGAGCGCAGCAGCCGAATTCAACAGAATGAGGAAGAGGCATTACAGCTTCATAATGCACGAAACATACACAAAAGTAACCATTTAAAAGAGTATTAGTATTATACAACATAAGTAAATTAATATTAACATAAAACTATCTATGTTTACAGCAGGGATGTAGTTTGCCTGAGCCCGTTTCAACATCTACAAGCAGATTTTAGTACAATGAAATCAGGAAAAAATACAGCAATTGCCAGAAATACATTCATATATGAAAAACAATAGTTTAAATGCTAATGTGCTACTTTTGTATTTTGGTAAAAAATCTCAAAAAATAATTTTCAATGCATTTTTTTATTTGTATCTTAATATGTTTTAAGAAAAGTAACATAATGAGAGTCTCACAAAAACCTTACAGGAATGTTTAGGGAGTTTTGGTGCAGAGCTCAGTTGAGTCCTAATTTGTCAAAGTAGAGCCCAATCAACTCTAGGGCAGAGTTAAATTCTTGTTTGTACTCTGTACAAATAACTAAATGTTCTACCTTTCTGTTCAGACAAAATATGGTTAAGGAGCTCACATCAATAAGCAGTCCTTGTAATTAAAAATGACTGACAAGCGACCAGGTTGATCTAACAATCCCAGCCTTGCATAAAATGTCCCCTTGAGCTGTTTAAGGCTTGGCTGGGGTCCACCCAGCTCCTCAGCACATGTGGCCTCCAGATGTGGCTCCTGGGATGAATGCAGTCAGGCGCGTGGATGACTCTGTGAAGAAAAACTTTTAGCATACATACAGCGGTTAAAGCATTGACAGAGTTGAATAAGTCATATTTTTCTCCAGTTAGCATTAAAGGAGAAAAATATGAACTGTAAGAAAAATGGTTGTTGGTGTACATCAGAAAGATAAATTTAGTGCCTACCTCATTTCAGTCAATTAATAAAATGTCATCATATGGATGATACTCAACCCTGGCTGGAACAGCTTTAAAGCGTTAAAGAGTGATTTGAGCTGATATGTGCACATTCATAATGCTCGTATAAAATACATAAATATGGATGAAATGTTATCTTGTCTTGCTATGAGCCAATCAGTGGGATAATGACATCCCAGGCCTGAGACAGTCTGTGAGCATACAGCTCTTCAGTGACTTTTAAATGTAAGGTTTTTGACACAGAAGATGAGTAAATAATGATCCAGTAAGGACAACAATCAATCCTTTTGTTATGGAAGGTGACTTTAACAGGTTTTTTTTTTTTTAGGTGGTTATCAGGGCTAATGTTGGCTAATCATAAAACAAGGGGCATTGGGTTAAAGTTAATGTTATAAAATGAGCATTCCTGATTCATGATGCATGGATTCTGGTGAAGAACTGCACAACTTTTATTGACATAGCAATGGAAAAAATAATAAATCTTACATGATTTTTTTTTAAATGATCATATAGTACATGTAAATCCCTAGTAGGAAGTAGGAAAAAAATCCTAAAAGCACCTCAATGCTCCAAGCTCTCATGTTTAGTTTTTTGGGAGGTGACTGGCCACAGGGGGACTGAACACTGTCATGTTTAAACTCTGAGAAACAATCCATGATAAGGCGATGACTCTGCAGCCAAAAACTCTTAATTGGAAAAGTAGAGGTTTTCCCTCGGATATCTTCCTGTGGTCTGCCGCAAGAAACACTAGACCACCATGTAAGGTTTTGGACTGAAGGTGAAAGGATATGTTTATGGATAAATATCACCAGACCAAGTAGTTATAAAAAGACATTGCAAACAGTAGAGTGAAAGAGACGTCAAGACAAAACTTAGGAGAGAAATTACAATTCAGTGTTTTGAGAGGTGGTATTAGTGTGATGGTTTTTTTTCCGAACACCCTCTAAAACGTTCTTCACGTTGTCTCCCTTTCAGGCCAACATAAAGGATGTTGCAGGCGGTCATTCATCACAGAAAAGAAAACATTCAAAACAATGTCTCTTCCCTCTAATTCAGACTTCAGAGTTTGGACAACTGGACAGCACTCTAAAGTCAGTCTGCACACTGTTTGATCATTTCATGCAGTTTTTTGCTACCTCTGGAAAAAATCCCCTCCACGTGGGTGCATGAGTATTTGAGAGAAAAGAGCACACATACCTCTGATCTTGACGGAACCCCCAAGAGAACAGGTTTTCATCTCTTTTCCTGATAAATCTCTGAACAAAAACAAGAGGTTCTGATATTCTTCAAAGGAGACTGAGAAAAATCTATAACCCGTCTGGGCGGAGTCTTTCATCAATATCACATGAGGATCTCACACTGCTCTCATGTGAAGCTGGCAGCAAGGTTTTGTTTTTCCTTCTGCTGCCCTGACCACAGAAGGCTTGCTTTTTGTGTGGAGCTGTGGGAATGTGGCAGTAGAAGATGTAGTGTGGACACTGAAAACAAAGTAGGTCTTGACAGGTCGAAAGCCCGGCACAATGAAGGGATTGTAGGAGTTTGCCCACAGTTGTAGATGTTTTAATTGGCTGTGGCTGAGAGGGAGCAATAAGAGCAGTAACTTCTCTTTCAAAGAAACAAATCAAATCTTTACCTACACATTATGGTAGGAATAGTTGATAGATGGATAGTTGGATGGATAGATGGATGAACAGACAGAGCAAAAGAAAGTGATGTGTCTTCTCTTTTGGAACAATCCCTCATTTCACTGCTTACAAGGAAGAAGCAGAATGGCTTTACCAGCTGGAGCTTGGTCAGCAGTAAGGAAAAGTGACATACACAATTCAAGTAAAGCATGAATTCATGGGCAAACATTCAAGAAAGTCACTTAATTTATCCCATCCAGCTCTTACAGAGTAACATAATCATTAAGAGTTTTGTTCCTTTTCACCTGTAAGATATTTGTCTCATATTTACTGTTTATTGTATATGCTCTTCTTTACTGTTAAACAACTCATGGTGGAAATGTCTGTCTCTATAGCTTCAGCTCCATGTTTCTGGAAACAGCTGCCTTCATTGTCTGGAAATGAAGCAGATGAGAGCTGTAAAAGTGAAAAGGAACAGAAAGTTGTTGGAGCTGAAATGAAAACATTAACTGACAGATGTGGAAACACATCAGGACACGCAGAATTAAGTGGTGTTTAATGTGGATTTCAAAACTGAGCTCCTTCTATTCACAGTCATTTTAGTATTTAGTATTTAACAAACTTAAGATCACATGAATGATAATTCAACTTTAGCTGTGTGATACCCTACTAATTGGACAAATTATGTTTTGATGGATTGGAACAGTTGTTTTCAAAACTTTCACACTAATGGAGACTCTTTGATTTGACCAACTTTGCTAATATAATGAAAATGATTAAAGCAGCTATAGCTAATTGTACTAAATTACATGTTTACACCAAATGTAATGCTCTTTTAAACTGGGGGCTAGTTGAAACTAGTGTTTGATTGATTGTAATGAAGAGCTTTCATATTAATCGCTAAAAAGATACACACTCTTTGTCTTCATTGTCCTACATCACAGGTCTGACCCTGCCTCCAAGCTGTCGCCCCTCCAGAAGTCATGTGTTATCTCTATACTCTGACTTGGCAGCACTGCTCATCAACTGCAGCCACACCTGTGTGTCTGTCAGTGTTTTGACCTCCATGCAGCCCCTCAGGTATCCACAAAGACGTGCACTGTATGACCCAGCACGCTCAAGACAGATATCTTTATTCATCTCCCCTCACTCGCCACCTTTTTGTTCTCCTTCTGCTTCTTCTTTGCAACCAAAAAAGGTCATTATGTGGTGGAGGGTTAAATGAGCCTTGCCGACATTGATGAAAATCACAACAAATCTCTCATTACAGGAAGAGACAGTCCAGTGGACTGGTTTGGGTGTTGCAGGAAAGACATTGTAGTTGGTTGACCTGAAGCTGTTCATGTCCAGGGGACAGTAGGAATGGAAATCCTCCAGCCTTACAGGATCAAAGTCAGAAGGAGTCGCTGAAAGACATCTTTTTTTCAGATTTCCAGTGTGACGGGGAACACCTACATAGTAAGAGATCCTTAAGTCTTACTGCTTCACAACACTTCCTGGCATAATCTCTACGCTCCAGTATGCACATTGTCATCTTGCAGATTAAGCATGGAAAGAAAAACAGCACCTGGCCACACATCATGTACCGTATCACTTGCCTAGTGCCGTCTGTTATTCTCTTGCTTCAGAGGAGGAAAATAACAAAGTGCATTGGTCCTGGATGAACAGAGCTTGGTATGTGCAGAATTTCTACGTTTTAGCTATGGCTTGACCTCTCTCTCAGTCTCATCAGGCGCCTCTCTGCCTGAGACCATGAGGCAGTAGGGGACCGGCAGTTCACCCTGGAGGAAATGAAAGAGGCAAAGGTACCAAGTCCCTGCTGACATTTCTGCCTTTACATTGTCACTCAGAATGACCTCAGAAAACCTACCTACAACTTGTATGTCGGTCTAAGGGGCCCCCTCTGCGTGGTTTAAATACTTAACAGTCGCTCATTTAAAAAAGGGCAGAGCACACACTGTGCTGCTTTCAGAAGAGCTGGATGAGAGGAACGAGTCTGCTGTCTATCAAAATGAACATTTCCTTTCTCAGTTTGACACATGACAAAGTAACACCTGTGTGATGAAAAACAGACCCTACAGCCTTTTCAAACCAACAACTACTGAAGCTGTTAGAGTTGAACTGCTTTATACAGACACATCTTTAATGAATATGCGGTGTAGTATACTTCTGCTTTCATCACATGTAGCAAAGGTGTGGCTGTAAAATGATAAATCTTTCTGAATATTACAATAAGTCAACAAGCTTCAGCAATGGCAATCCCTGCTGCACTCAGCATTGAGCTTAGCTGAAGAACTCTTGAGTACAAGTTGTATGAGTCCCAATAATAGGATAGCTTGGAGAAGCCCAAGGACAACTTCTTCCCATCTGTGCCCGGTATAGGGAAAGACTTTGGACCCTGTATCCTACACCCAGGGTAAAGCGTCTTGGCACGCACCGCAAGTGTCATTGTTATTTTTCCACCAAAGACACGCTCCATTTTAATGGCCAGCAACCATATTGTTTAAATAACAAGTGAACTTGCACCCACAAAAGCGCCTGTGGGTGTGCTGGTCTTGAAATGATTTGTTGCGTGCTGTTACACAAAACAAAAGCAGCTTTGCCTTAGATCAACAAAAACTTGGTCTGGAGTCTAAAGTCAGTGGTACAGTATTTCCTTACTATTTAGAGGGCGCATTAGTGAGACAGTGATCTTTCTTTTATTTGTTACACACATACAGAGATATGTGGCAATCATAAGAAAATATCAGTGAGTTTGCTGACACAGTGAAACTGAGTTTGAAGATGAGATAATTTTGTTTTCTTTCTCTTAACATCATGATACTGCTCTCAGTATGGGGTTCAATCTATAGATGCCAGAAACACACACTAGCTCACACATGCCAACACACAAAGGTAATTTATTTTGTTTTCGCAATCCTCAAACATAACTTTCAATGCTGATATGAATAAAGACTTCCTCATTAGCAGTAGCAGTTGCATATTGCAGGGCAGCACTAGCTAGCCATTGATAAAATATTATTAAATGGTGTTCATTCAGATGCTTGGACATGAACTACAGAATGAAGCAGAGGTTGGATATTTGATTGATTTGTCTTTTCATGTATTATACATATTATCTTTTCATGAGAAAGTCTGAGATGTTGAGACATAGCACATGGGTGTGACACACGTAATGCTAACTTAGCTTGTTTAGCTTTGGCTGCAGGTCAGTAAACTTCCTAAAGGTGCAAGAGGCACTAGCATATCTGTGCTCTAATATAGAGGCGTACCAGCCTTCTGCTACAAAGGATAATTTTATAACATATAAAGTGATAAAGGAAAATATCAACTGATGCAACCGTTGAAGTCATATGGTTAGGTTACAACTGTAGCTGGTATGTTATAGCTTACACTTCAACAGACACACATTATCTTATCAATTCTTGACATTACCTCTGGACGTATGAGATAATAAGTTACTTATTTTGAAGAACTACCTTTTCAACACTCCCATGTGTGAAAATCCATACCTTCTCTGGCTTTGTAGGAAGGTTTTAGCAAACAGGTAGTCACAGTTTAGAGTCACAATGTTGAACAAAGATCTTTATAGCTTTCGGCATCTTGTCTAAACAGACGCTTTTTCCAGTATTCTGTGGTAGTAGCATTATGAGTCAAGTAAAGTGATAATGCTATAAATAGTTCCTGTTCAGTGTCATAAGGTTAGGAAGGTGAGGGAGTCTAGGGAGCCAATGAACTTGCTGTATGTGTCGCTGAGTAAACATAGAGTCATTAGCCACTTCCTCCTATGTCTGCTTGCTTAGTAATGGCCACTTGACTCTCATAAAAGTGATGAAAAGCGGGTCCAGAGATGCTTACTTTTGTTAACACTCAAAACCCTGGAACAGTCAGACTTTCACATTTTAGAGGACCTTTAACTGTTGGCTTGTCTCAAGTTGACAAATACATACAATAATTTCCCAAACTCTTGTCCTGTCTATCAGTGCCTCTTGGAATCAGCATTTAAAATCTCTCCCGCAGCCTGAGAGTCATGAATGGGTTTAAAGACACCTCAGCGCAGAACGGCCTGCTGCTCTGTAAACATATGACATTGGTTAAAGCACAGCCAGCATAATTTCATGGGGTTCAATGTAATGCTACACCACAAGTTGGAGGGCATTAACTCTGCTTGTGTGACTTTAATGGAAACAAGGGAAAGAAAAACCTCCACCTACCAGGCTTCAGTTCTCCAGTGTTAGCTAACAAGTCTGTTCAAACATTTTCCTTCCTTCCCCACAAAAGACATACATTTCCTCTTGGTGCCTGCTAACTATGACTTTTATGGATCAAAGTTGTCAGGCAACTGCTCCATACATCCAGTTACCTTGTGTTTGATGCTTCAAACCCTGCCATGTTGTATGAAAAGATGTGGTTAATGTATACATGATATTGTGGAAGGATGTACTCTAAGCAACACGATGGACACACTGTATGTTGTAATTTGAAAAAAACAAGATCCCAAGCGCTGAGCCTTAGTTACTTTTGTTTTGCTTATTAAACTTTATATTCTCACACAGCTGTTATTTTATAATGATAATAATGACAACATGAATTTAATTGATAATACAAGATATACAAACATTCATAAATAACAATTTTGATCAGCTTGAGCTAGCCAACTAATTCCTTTTAGCTTCCTGTCTTAGCTTGAAACTTTGAGTGCAGCTGATTCATAAACTAGAAAATAAATGTCCATAAGCATGTCCGAGACCAGAGTGCACCAAGACCAAGACATGAACAAGACATTTAGTGATTGAGACCGAGTCAAGACCAAGACTCTCTCTTATCATAGTAATGACAGGGACATAGAGTGCATCAGTGGTGGTCTCGACTAGTCTTGATTTAAAATACGGAGTTCGCCCAGTCCAACCGAGACAAGACCGGGTAAAAATGCTTTCGATTCCGAGATGAGACAGAGACCTTAAATAAGACCAATCTTGAGTACAACAACACTACTTAAAGCTTTATGTTCTTACAGGTAAGTGCAAGAGCCATGTTAACTCTTGTTCCATAAATTAAAGTGTAATTACAATTCTTATTAATTTAAAAATAGTTATATTGAAATTAAAGAAGGTTATTTGTTCAAAAACATTTCCAAAAAGTCTAAACTATTTATAATCCCTAGAATGAAGACCATGAAATATATGATTTGAATTTTTATAATTTGACTAATTGTCCCAGAATGTCCAGTCACAATTCAAATCTTAGGTATCATCAAGGGTTTGCCTAAATTGATATTGACAAGGTGACCGTCAACTATAGGTGACTGATCTTTGGATCTTGTCAGTATCACTGGAGAAACAAGGAGTGACAATTCTAGGAAGGTCAACTTGCTTTCACACCAGCGAAACAAGCCCAGCATTGCAGAATCAGGCCATCATCCTCCAGCACCTGCCCAGGGGCACACACTGGTTTTCTGCTTGAAAAGTTTAAAAACTCTATTTTAAACGATGACCTTTATAACTCATGTCCAAGGACATTAAAGCATCAATATTCAAAATGAGAAATATGCTGAATTTTGCCTATGGCTATGGTTATTGAATCCCTTTTATTTCAATATCTGTTTGTATGACAGATATTGTCTCATAATGTGTTTTACCCTCAGGTCAACATTGACACCAATACCACTACCTATTCATGCTTGCACATTTTACTGAAAAGACATGTTATCTTGTAAAATTACATTTTAAAAATTGCATGTCATCTATCCCACTTAATTCATCTGAATTATTTCCCTCCCCTTATCTGAATTTAACAATGTTCAGCGCCTGCATGGTGGCAGACAGCCTGCACCATCTACATCTTAATTGCAATCCATCACTTTAATGGTGGGGTAACTTAACACTAAACAGCTTACCTAATAAAGTATGCCCACCCTTACCTGTTCCAGTAAGTAAGCAATGGTAGGAGGACTCATTATGGCTCACTGGGGGCACAGTGTCATACCACTACTCATAAAAAACATGGTCACAGCAGCTGTGGGGCTATGCAGCTCACTTACACCGGCATTATTTATGCCGGGGGTATGCACGGGGTTGTAAGAGCAGTTTGGTGCCCTGTCTGTCACGCTGCTGGAGGGGTTCGACTTGGTCTCCGTTTTTATAAGCCTTCGGTGCCAGGGGCCCCTGCTCTCCTCGGCGTGGGAAAAGAGGTTAACCATCAGGTTATGTAGAGGTTCTTTATGATGCATTGTCCAAAGCAAGAGTGAAGGAGCCCCACAGACTATGACCTTGTAACATCCAAATAAACATAAAACGGCTACATTCACGTACTGCTCACAACCACAAAGTGAAATCTTCTCACTCCTCTTTTAAGTAAGACATAAAAAAACAGTAATTTATGTCCTTGTTGGACCCTGGCTCTTGTTGCTCATCTATCTCTGGTATCGAATGTACTCAACCAGGATGTATGTGTGTTTTTAGAATGAGCAACACATCGGTGGGCTTGATTAATTTACATCTCAGCTCAAACTCACCATTGAGTCAATTCTTAGTTTGTGAATGAGTCAGCAGTGACCAAAATCTTATGCTATCTCAGTATCCACTCCTTCGGTACAACAGTGAAGTAGTTCAGTATCATGTGCAGAAGGTGCTGGTTGTTTTTGACAACTTTGATAGAAGTTACACAGAGTGGAACCACCAGAGGAATGATAATGTTCATTTGTGTAACTATAAGAAGGTCACAAAAATCAAACACCTAAATATATGAAGCAACAAAGTTGTATCAGAAGAGTTGAATATTGAGTTGCAGCTTTACTCTGGCATGCTGCGTGAACCAGTACAACATATCTCTGTGTTTGGAAGAACACAAAAAACTCTTCTTTTGACTCCATAACAGTTTTTAGCAGCTACTTATACAATAAGGTTCATTGTCAAATGCATATTTGGTCAATTCACAATTAATTATTTCTTATAACATTTAAGTGGTTTGTCAGATAAAAGGAGAAGGTTTTGAGACTGATTACCATAAAAAAAATGTAAGAAAAAAAAACAAACAGATTAAATTAAGTGGAAATATATTAGTGAAAATATCTGTCTTCATCTTTACATTTTCTAAGATAACATGGTTCTTTCTAGAAGAAGTAAGGACATTTCTCATCAATTTAAGGATCTGTAATAAAATAAATAGAAATAAAAGAGATTAACTTAACTGTGTTCTTCCCTCATCCATCCTCAAAAAGTAGTTTTGAGTTTCATAACTTGAGAGCCTTACATACATTGTACATTTATTGTCAGCAGTGATGCGAAAATACAGTAAACACCTCACTGAATTAACAAGGTTCAAATCATTCTTTTCAAAAGTTGTGTATCTGTATGCACTATGCATTCTTGCTGTTGCAAGATCCAGAGGCAGTCAGTAATGAAAGTAATAACTAAAAACCAGTGCTTTACATTTTGGCAGTAATACATTTTTTTTTTGAAAACACAGTGTTGCCCATCAAATTTGATAAATGTTTATTTTGCTGAGTCATCTTTAGCATCTTCTTGCATTGTTTTCCTCTCATGTGAAAAGTTGACTTGCGGTATTACATTTTTATGCGTTATCAGTTAAAGTCCTACTGAAATAACTAATCTGATAAAGCCTACAATACATGACCTCTACTCTCTCCCCACCTCTTTTTTTAGTTTTTTTATATATTTTATTTTTTGCAGTTCATGTAAAGCAACTTCGAGTAATTAGAAAAGTCCTACACATTATTGTTATCAAATGATCTGAATAAATAGGAGTGTAGAGGAGGGACAGGTGTATGGTGTAAAAAATGATTTTCATTATATTGAAAAATGCCTAATAGTAAAAATAAATAAATAAAACTCAAGGGAAGTTGAGTATCTGTAACTATTTTGCATATTTAATTTTGTGGGGAATGTGTAATGTATACCTTGTAGGAAGTGATTGATATAAGAAATATCTTTTTTTTTATTATAGCAAAAATAGACAGAGAACATCTTGTCTTCCAACCAACCTCATGTGTCCCATGTGTTCACTCCATCAAAGCTTAACATTTGACTGGGCTTCCCTCTGCCCATGAAAGTGCTCAGACACAGGGAGGTTCCCAGGGTCGAGCATGAAAAAGCCTTTAGCAGGGTGTGTTAATGCACCTGTCGGGGGAACACTGCAGCATTTGTGTGTGTACCATCAGTGTGTGCATGTGTTCATTGATGGAATATTCTGAATGTACAGGTTGAAGACTGGTGGAAGACTAATGTTGGGAGGCATTTGTTTCAGGATTGAGATGATTTTGCACCTGCTTAAGCATCACCAGTTTTACTGTCCTACAACAAAGCTTGATTTTACTCTATTTCTATTTTCTACGGTAGTTAGTTTTGCTTTATAGATAGAAGATATATATCCAGTATACATATATATATATTTAAAGCTTTGTAGTGTTTGCAAAGTTATATTTTACTGTAATAACATCCTATTATTACACATGTAATGTTATTACAATTACTAAATCAAAAGACTCTAAAATAGTTTTCCAGCTATTCATATTTTCAATTTAGATGTCTGCAGTTACAGTTTCATTTTAAAATTTACACATTTGGCTGCGAGTACACTGATAATATTTATTGTTTGAAATATAAGCTGTCATAAAAACAATTTCGTTAATCAGAAAAATTGACTCACAAATATGCTTCAATTTGTTGGAATACCAAAGTAAAAAAAAAAAAATCAAAGTGCAGAAAATCATCTTTGTTTCTATGTGTGTTGTAGTCGCTTCTGCAGATTTTCTTTTGTATTCCTGCCAGCTGCCACTTATCTACTCCATACACTGAACAATCAAAGGTATCCCCCAAGCTTTTAATTCATCTGTGTTGCATCACGGGATTCATCAGGGACCAGTTGTTTGTGGCATTTGAAGCCTCCCAATAAGCAGATGGAACCTGAGAGCATGTATGTTCCCATGAGTTCATGATGTGCTTCGTCTCCTTTGCTCCACCATGCTGCTGAGCTCAAACCACAGCAGATGTTATTGAGTGCACAATTGTAAATATTTACCCTGCTGAGGCGCATATGAAACTTAGGGAGTTGCAAAGTCAGCAGGGACGCCAACAGAATGGCAGATGTTGGCCCCATAATATGTTCTTGTTTTCAATCTCTGGGGTGGTATTGAAAAGGGGCTGCCGCAACAGCACACCTCAATTGCACAAACAAGCTCAAAACCCAAAATGTAAATGGAACATATTTGCTTTGGCTGTAAGAGTGGTATTGATATCATCCAAACTGATGCCAGTATACTGGGGAACTCAAGTTCAGTGAGTAACGAGCTCAACATAAGCACTTTCAAATGACCTCCTGCAATGATTTCACTTTACTGTGTTGAACCGCGCTGAGCCTTAAGTGATTAAGGTAAACTGATACACACTTAATCATAGTAACTTTTCTGCTGATAAGGCTAATTTGAACTGCTTATGTGGGTTTACAACTCTTTCTTTTAAATGAATGTATGAAAGCAACTCTGGGCAGCTTAGTCAAAACCTTGATTTAACCTCTCCCTAGAGAACACACCTAAAATGCATATGGTTTAAGAACAAGAGAAAGACGGGGAAAAAAGAAAACCTTTAGTCTGATCTGAAGCCTGACCTACTGCTAAGTGATGTTTCCCAGGAGAGAAGGGTCAAATGTGCCTTACTGCTCACAGCCTCCTTCCTCCTAATGATGATAAAACAGGCATGCTGCACCGCAGTCTGCCTGGATGCAAGCCATTACCACAACTAATTGGTCATTACCAGATTAATCAGCAAAAGAGGGACCTTTCAAAAAGTCACCCAAGGCAGGTTTTCCTAACTGTAGAAGTTACGCATTAAATACTTTGCTCTGTCTGAACAGATTGTTGGCTGCAAATCATTGGAACAGCTAAGAGAGTTATTATTTTAAGCAGCACAAATATCAATAGAAAGTTAATGGTAGAAAACAAACATGTGATATGCATCTTGTAATTTGTATACACAAACATGGACTTACATGAGTGTTGTTTCTGCAAAGAGGGTTTCCATATGCCTCAGGAATGTTCTGAGCATTTCTGAAGTGCCTGGTGTCAGACATGATCTCGCATGTTGACTCCATGCAGCGAACAAAATTCCTTTGCTTCCCAGCTTGAAACTCCAAAAGGGAATTAGAACATTAATTATACATTATTTGAATGATTATACAAGCATAGAAGATTAAGAAGTGCAGTGATCTTCCATGTTGCAGTAACAGCCTGTCTATGTTGGTACAGCATGCCTCATTAGCACCATTCCCACAGCTGGATGTGGGCTAACCAGATAGCAGACATTCTCCCTCTAATTAGCTCCTCTGGTACCCCACATTCCCCTCTTGGAGCGGAGCACCGGGCTTCACTATCAGGGCCTTGCTTTACTTTGCCATGCAGGGGGTGAGAGATATTGATTGTGCTTCTTTAATGATAAATTCCCTTTGTGCTGCGGAAGCCAGTTAGTGAGGTCTGTAGGACCGAGCAGACCTTTTCTCTGTGAAATGGATTCAGCAAAGGAAAAAATATTGGGCATATCCTTAGAGTTTTGAATCAGGGGAATCTGAGGCGCCTTGTGTCTGAAATCGGCCTTGAGTCTTGCAGCAAGCAGCTCTAAAGGAAGCAGGGTCAATAGTTTTCTTGTGTAAGTCAGGCAGAAAATTCACAGCGAATTCTCCAAAAAGCATTCAATTTACAGCCTCATAACCAAGACTGAGATGTTCACTCCAGCACACGCAGGCCTTCTTGTCATTAACAGGATCCTTGTTGGTGACAGGGGACCAAGCTTGTTAGAAAGTAATTGTTGGTAGATCAGACATGTCAGGAGCATCAATGGGCAAGTGAGGCATGATAGGTCACAGAGAGAAAAGAGACTTAGGGGGTTAAGAGGGCATAGTGAGGGTCAGAAATTTGGTGCTGTGAACAACTTGGGGTGAGCAACCCTTTCAGCCAGGGTGTAGGGTGTCTCCACACAACATGCCAGCGTTTATTTAGCACCAGGCAACAAGTTGTAGGGAAACACAATCTCCTTGCTGGCAGCCGGTCATTCCTTCTTCAGAAAGGGCCGCCCTGATCTTCATGGCGTCTCATCACTCTCTTGTCTGTCGTACCCTGCATGAAGTCTCCTGCTAGGTGATGTGGGAAGCCTCTAATAGCCCACTGCAATATTTCTACCGCTCCAGTATTTCTTCCAGGGTCAAGTCACCACCTCTAGTGTTACAGTGGATGTTCACTACTTCCTCAATGATGGCCCAAGGGCAGAAGTAAAGCTCTGCGGGAAATTGTAAGGGGAGCGATGTGTATTTGTGTGGGCTGGAGAGCATGATCAGCAATTACTTTTCAAAAATGGTGGAAATATCAGGCCTGCATTATGCAACCAGCTCATTTAACATTTAACATTTATATTCATGTTTAGCATTTATATATAAATATATATATAGCATTTGGATTTAATAGTGATTGTAACTTAATCTATTTTTCACCACAAAATGAAATGTGAAGAAGAGCACAAATATTGCTCTAAATGTGCTAAAAAAAGTGACTTTTCAAAATTCAAGCTACGTTTTTGTGACGTTTTCGTGCTAACTGTGGAGAATTGTAGCGGTTATTTTTAATGTGCACATCTTTTCAAATGGCGCCCATAAAGAAGTGACATCTCAACTGAAAACTCCATATCAAAATTGTTAACATAGCATACATTGACATAGAATGATATGATTCATTCAAAAAACTAAAAAAGCTCAACTAGTCAAATATAGGATTTGCATGTGTAAATAATGCACCATGAATTGTAGAGTCAAAATACATAGAATGTTAACCAGCCATCATCCAGAACTTTGACAGCAATAACCTTTCTCCTCTGTCGTCTCATTAGCATGCTAGCATTGATTAGATAATATCTATGTGGTATTTGAAGGCGGGGCTGTAAGATGGTGTTGTTTGAGGTGGCATGTCAGGCGCACAGAGTCGGGTCTGGTCTGCTTGATTAATGATGGGAAAGGTCAGCCACACAAGCTCCCTGGCTCTCCATTTCCAGACAACAACCAGAGGTGTGGGGTTCGCTGTTTTCAATCAACGCTGAATTTATCAAGACTCTGCTATCACTGCTGCATGTTGCAAGTCTCAAGACCAATGATGTGTCTGTAAGGGGTACCCCTAAATGGACTTTCATAATGAAATCTGATGACCAGACTGAAACTAGAGTGACCTGGTATTATTTTAAAACTATCAGTAGATAATTGGTGATTTATTGCAAAGTGTTTCAGAAACACAAACACTTACAAAGAAAATAGTAGGAACTAATAATAGGAACTATCTTACTGTGGAATTACTGTTAACAATAACATTGTACATTGCATCCTATTATCAAACATGGTAAAAGCAGTAAAGTAGGCCCCCAGTACAAAACCACAAAGTGCTGTGGCTCCAATAATGTAACACCTTTATGTACAGCAACATTAGTTTTTATTGGTGTAGAACATTTGATGAAGACCAAATACCTGCAAACATTATTATTATTATTATTATTATTATTATTATTATTATTAATAATAATAATAATATATATATATATATATATATATATATATATATATATATATATTTTATTTTTTTATTTTTTTTTTTTTTTTATTCAAACAACACAGCAGTGCTGTGTTTTTGGTGCTGTTTTGAAAATGTTAGTGTGCTGACAGACAATGGCAGAGGTAAGCACAACTGCTTAACATGCACAGTATATGCTTTATATGTGCCATTGTGAATATGTCTACTTTTAAATTTTATTAAGCCACAAGCACAACCAAATTAATGCTGCTGACTATGGACAGCTGGGGCTCACTGGTAGAGTTGGTAGTCTCTGGTTAGGTGTTTGTTTCCATGTCTCGTTGTCCTCATGCTGAAGTGTCCTTAGGCGGCGGGAAACTTAACCAAACTGCGCCAAGAGGCTTTGCCATAGGGTATGTGAATGGGATTAGTGAATACTGATGGGTGCTATAAATAGCAGCTTCTGCCATCAGTGTATGAATGTGATGTGAATGGGTGACTGCAGGTAATTATATGATTACAAAAAGAGTTGATGCCGTTCCTGTGTCAAACCTCATGTGATTTTTGACTAGCAATATGCACATAAATATGTGTATGTGTTAATATCAAATTCATTATATCTTCATCATATCATTCTATCGCTCAGCTGACCTTGGAATGCCTCAGTGTCCTCCCGGAGGGGCTGGTGGATGTGGTTGGGGAGAGGAGTATCTGGGCCTCTCTGCTGAGATGCTGCCCCCGTGACCAGGACTTGGATAAGTGGTGGAAGATGGATGGATGGATGGATTAACATCAAATAAAATATATACCTAACATCCTCCCAACCTTCAGTAGAATTTATTTCTGCAACCATTTTTATGTTGATTTTTAATTACAGGGTGACACCTCATCAGCAGCTTCTTGTGAATCATCCATTTTCAATTACAACCCCATATGAGTTTTATTTTCACCAGGTAATATTTTAATTTTCTGTGGAGACCCAATACAGAAAAGGTCTGTTAAAAATCAAGTGCAAACTGCTGTGAGATGAGAAGCAGATGTAAAGAAACAAAATGAAAAGTAAGCCGTAAAGATGATGTACTACGTGGCAAACCCCTTGCGGTCATTTGACCCATGTGACTGACAGTCAGAGCTTCTGAGGCAGATAACTGAGAGGCTGTGAGGTTTTGGGAGGCCTGCAGACTGTGCGTGAGTAGTTTGGCCAGACAGACTCCATGTGCCAGTGATAAAGAGTAAAGCCATCTAAACAAAGGGGCATATGAGATGACATCTCTATCTGTGAGGACCTCAACATTCTCACACAAATGATAAGACATGGTCTCATGAGCCAGTATCAGTGTCTAACAGACTTGTGGTCAACTCAACAAAAGCCAAAAGCCCATCCAGTCACAGCTGAACAGTGAAGTATCAATATCTAGTATTTTAGCAGTTAACATTCTGAAAACACAAAATCATTTAGAAAATGTGCTTTTCTTAATATCAGAATAATCAAAGACAAATTCAGCATTCAGGGATATCACTAATATGTCATTTTGCAAATCTTCTTCATTTGTTTTAATATAAATGTTGATATGATCAAGATGAATTATTAATGCTTGTGTTCAAAATATAGCTGTTTTATGTATTCCCAGGCTTAGCTATTGAAAGCTGCTGCCCATGGTTGGTAGCCACAGCTCACCAGCAATCATAGAGATCTAAGTCAAATACCCCTATTCTCCACCATGGCACAACAAAGGTTTTCCCAGCAGCCACTTGGTATTCCGTGCAGAGAACTTGCGTCAAAATGCCTCGACCCACAGCAGAGTGAGCCTTTTCTCTTTGATATCAGCCATTGTTTTACATATGTCTGTCTTTTGTTTACAAGTCCAGAGATTAGGGTTTACAGGAACAATGCAGGTAAACCTCAAAGCAAAACAGGCAATTAAGGGGATTACAAGATAAGATCCATTTATGAAATGTGGTTGTTTAATGCAGTTATCGCTTGGGATATAACTGAAGCCTCCTGAGACATGCTGGTAATTAACAGGGCATGATGGGTGTAAACACCAATCAAGCACACAGGGGACACTCAGACGGAGCTGTTATTCATTCATTCATCCCCTAACACAGCCTGTTTTGACATAGAGTAGACTTAAAACAATGAAAAGATATTTTCTTTCAACAGATTTAGAAACATTCAGGTTTGGTGACTGCAAGCAAACTCATCTGTCAGGTGAGGACATTCTTCTATGGATTAATTGATTTATATTAAGGTATAATGAACATATTTGAGACACTTTTACAAGAACAATGTCAGTCACAATCTGTGTTATGCATCTTTGGCTTCTTTATCAGCAAGCTACTGTTGAAAAAGTCTGCCAGTATGCTTTTCTGAATGTGCTATTTCTTAAGGCTATATTAAGGAGTTTCAGTTGAGTAGTTCACAGAGTGTAATAATACTGATGCATTTTTATGAACTCAAATAAGATCATCCAGTAATAGATTAATATTTTTGTAGAGTAAGTTGCAATGCCTTTTGTTGTTGCCATGAGTCAGATGAAGTGATTAATAGCATGTTTATTATTTTTAAGTCTTGTTTGGCTGCTCAGACAAGGCAGAAGAAGATTTTTTTCTGGAAAGTACAACTTGAGCTGGAACAGGGGAAGCTCAGCAAAGAAAAAAATGCACCACTTTGTCCACAGAAGTCGCCAAAAATGACACAAACTCAGAATTCCTTACACAAACTTTAAATATGTGTATTTTAATTGCCCCAATCTTTCCCTTGCCACAATCATAAACAAGTGATAAATAAGTAATAAATAATTTGGCATTTTACATTTTCATGTACAGTTGTCCAAAGTTGTTCAGAAGTCTGCAGTGTTTATATCTGCCAGTGGAGCTTCATTTAATGCAAGGATACCTCACAGTTGGATCTGTCCAATTCTGGCCATTGACAATTATATAGAGAAAGTATGTGGTAAGGATTCACTTATTGTAAATTCAAAATAAACTGTACACCCTCATTCTGTTGTTTTCCCTGAAATGAAACCCATGAGGTCTCCAGGTCTTTTAAAAACAGCATTACCAACAGAAATCTGTATTCCAGGTCAGAGGCTTATCAGGACTCCCTGCATCACAAGAGCACCAACTGCTTTTAATAAAGTAGAATGAAGCTAAATTCATTCAGCATGGGCTGAAAAAGTTTAGAGCCCACAGTATGGAGACTGGGTTTCCTCCATCAACATGTCCAAAGTGAAGCTTGTAAAAACAAGGCAACTTTATTCATTGTAAATAACATATATATGTGCTGATGAAAAATGTAGAGTTTGGAGCAATTATTTCTTCTGCTGTTACATAAAATACATTTTCAGTAAAGCACATAAGATACGGTCATGTTTGGTGATACAAAATAAATTATCCTAACCTTCCCAATTTCATTGTGAACTAGGTACAGGGACTTTGTGGTCCTCTATTGGCTACACTCGATGACGTAATTCTGAACAGCTTATAACAAAGAAATCATCAGCGACAATGATCTGCATTAAACATTAAACTGTAAACTTACAATCATGATTGTATTAGTCTCTGCACATCTGACTTGCATTGAGCTTCGTACGATGAACCATAGATGATTATATAAACTAGCCAGCTTTGCATTAAATCTGGGGCTGATTCACCTTTAGAACATGCTTCTGATGAGAATGGAGGGGTGACAGCTGTGATAGCAAGTCCTGTACCACCAATGTTATTTTGGCAGCTAGATTTCCCTTAAGGAGAAAATGCTTAGTTTTATGCCCTTAATAGTTTTAATTAAGTTTTAGTCAACAAAAAAAGATCTTTTTTGTCTAGTTTGAGTCACAAAGTCATGACATTGTAGTCAATTATCTCACTTTGATTACATTCAAGTAGATGATCAGATGTTTGTATCAAGATCATATCAAGCCTTTAAATATGCTACATTTCACTCACTTAACACTTTTGCTTAGGTAACATCCACGCGGCATCCTACTGCTGCAAGAAATGAAGCCGATGCGGAAGTGCTTAAAAAAATGCGGTTCCTAGAGTGTCTGCTTGAGACTGGCTCCAGAAGTACTGGAAACCACATACACACCCATTCTAAAAAGCAGACCTTTACACTAAAAAAAACAATAATCAGGTTTACAGCCTGGTTCAAAAAGCTATTTTGGTCCGAACAGCTAATTACTCTAACTGTGCACACTGTGGGGGGATTTTTTTTATATAAGTCAGTAGTGTAGAAGACAATAAAATGATGCATATTTAGAGGCATGACTGACAGGCGGACACACCTGAGTTGTCTCTTTAGCCCCCTCTGAAATGGACTTACTTTAAATCTTTACTAATGAAAAACTATATAGGGATATTATTTTTCACCCTGAAACTCCATTGTCTTGGCTTATTTTCTGTGAACGACATAAAAGATAAACAATTCACTGAGTACACATGCTATAGCAGTGCCCTCACACTGTCCTATGTGTCCTATTTATGTCCTATTTATGTCCTTCATAAAATGTTTATTTAACACAACCAGAAACATGCATAAGTTTGCTGTAAGCAATTGGTGAAGTCGAAAAATGAGCAAAAGCCTATGGGGCATGACATAATCTAGAACAATCTGGACATATTTGCACAGCTCATTTTTGTTTGCCCTGCAAATGCCTTTTACTTTTCCTTGATTGAAATATGAATTATTTAGAACAACCTATATGTAAGCCTTTGCAATATTTCCAGGGTGGTAAAGGTGGTTTGTTTAGCTCGAGAAAAAGTGTGAATGATTTAATTTCCTTCGAGAAATATGAAAAGCTCTCTGTGTGAATGTGTCTTTTTCTGAGTTTGTGTATACGTCTGATTAAATGAGTGCGTATTAACCAGATCCTTGAGCTTGACAAGCCCCTTTTTGAGGCTGTCTGCAAATCAGAGGGGAAGGGGAACAGCAACTAAGGCCTGTCACAGTGAATTCATCTGCCACAGCTTACACATAAATCAGCCAGACTCCAACGTGTGTTCAGAACACATCCAAAGGTAATAGCAAATAACTTTTTCACTTCAACACAATGAACCCAAAAGAACGCCTCCAACTTTTCTGTGACACACAGAAAACTACACTGAAAGAACACCCGAAAGAGAGTTCATGTTTATTCCCTGATGAAAGTTGGATGTAGAGCTCAACTCATCTAAATGCTGGGTCAGGCCTCCTCCATCAGGGCTATTTTCCACCCGTTCCCTCATCGTGACCTGGCGTCCTCCCCGAGCTCACTTCTTTAAATCTTTTCACTGAGCCTCTATTAGCGTGAAGCGATTGTAGCCCTGCTCCAGATCACACAAAGTTGCCTACTCTGCAAAGTGACCACTTATAGGTTTTGGGGCCCCTTATGTTGTCATTTACCTTCTTTTCCTAATCATGCTGTGTTGTTTAGCCTGCGGTTGTGCTCTCCATCTGTTTTTGATTCCTCAGGGCGAAGCAGGAAAATGAATGCCTTGCTATCAGTAGAGATTTAGAGGGTAAGGGTAATTGAGATACGAGGATTAGGGTATCATATTACTCCTGTAAAAGCATGTATTTCAAGAAAGAGTAATGGCATGTTAAAACCAATTTTCTCTTAATTTTGACTTATGAATGGTGTTCATAAGTTACTTGGTCTTACTTCCTTTTTTCCACATTTTAATCCCATAGAATCAGAATTGTACCCTGTTAGACTCCATACTGACTATGGCTTCACTGAGATTTGAGGACTCGGCCCACTGGTTATGTATCACTTCAAACTTATTAGTAGATTTTTTGCCAGCTGAGGGCAGCAGAAGAAGAATTTTGACGAAACATCACCTCTAATACATACTTTACCAAACACAACCATTGCCTCTTTTCATATTAAGACTCCCAAATATGAATGTAGAAATCAAACCCCTTGGCAAATGCTCCTCTGGGTCCACGCGTCTTTAGAACATGATAAACAATATCTTCAGAACTAATGTCAGGTTTTGCTTTCTCATGAGAAGTTGACAGTTATTTCTTTGCTTTGGCATGGTTAATATATTATAGTTGCATAGGAATTGTTCTTATGACAATATTTCTAGAAGGTGTTAAGGAAAAGCACATATGAACATTAAGTGACTGTGTTTGTGGTGCTGAAGCAAAACAACTTACCTATGCTAGTGATGGAGAAACATGTAATCAAGGTGTGGGACCTATAATAATGTCACGCATTGATATGGGCACTGACATCCCCCCACCCTAATGTTTATTTTTGTTATTTTATACATAATCTGTCTAATTCATTATTGTGCAATAGTCAGGTACACAGGCATTTGTGTTATCCTTATATGTTATGTGTAATGAGGAGGAGCAAGGCTCATGCAGGCAGTTTGGGGCAGCTTTGGAGGAGCTTTGGGGTCTCTTCTGGGGATGCGCAGGTGCACATGCGCAGTTTAGAGAGCGGACCGAAATGTTTATGCTGTACGCAACCATGCTGCGCTGTTGTACTTGTATTGTTGTATAAATCCTGGAAGTGAGTAAAAGTATCAAAACAACCCATGCACACCTGGAAAACCACTTTTTGTGTTCAAGTGTGTAACATTGGGCAACAGTGATTTTCCAGTCCGACATATACAACACAATCATATCCAAAGTTGTCAAGTATCAATACTTTGTTACAACTGTTTTGTGTGTAACACAGAAATACATGTCACACCTACTGCCTGGCATACAGACCCCTATGTTAGAGTCTGTTTAAGTCTTGTCTGACAGGTAGATAATGTCTGTTTGGACTAAGCTAAAACAATGCTAAGGAAAAACTTCATGAGGTAGGTTACAACAACAATGCAATGTTTCATTTTGATTTCACACAGGACTGAAACCTCAGTCTGAACAAGGAGGACCCGTGTTGTTTGACCTGTCATCACCCTCACCCTCCACTCTAATTGAAGTCAAACTGTCTTTCTGCTTACGCTGATGACTGCGTTTCTCATGACACTAGTTTAGCTGTAGATAGGTTTAGATCACGCTTAGTTGAAACATTAGTATTCACTAAATGTTGATGGCACAGTTAGTCCAAAAATTGACTCTGTTAGCCGTTATTCAGTGGATGAAGACGTTGACTTGGGTAATGGTCAATCTGTTAATTCTGTTCAAAATAACAGAAGTCATTAACACTAAAACCTATTGAAAGTCCAATGATCTACCCCCCTCCTGCTGGGACAGAAAGGTCCCTGGGATCCAAGTTCAGTAAAAGATTTAATCAAAACACAATATAACCATGAAAATAAAGTGCCACCAAACATTGTAATATATGCCATTTTCTCTTATCCAGTCCTTTAACTTCTCCTTTGAAATGACTTATGGACTCACAAACTTGAGTTGGCAGACATGATGGAGGTCAGGGTTTTTCTCAACGATCAGCGTCAGGTAAACTGGGAATACAATAAAGTCTTTCTTTTGAAGGCTCTGTTGTTCATCAGCCAAAGTGATGGTGAAATGTTGCCACACACTGAAAACATGCCCCTCCCTTCACTGCAGTGTTTGGATCTGAGTCAGCTCCTCTTCAGACCTTTCAGTCCAAGACTTTGAACTTGACACTGAACTGTGAACAAGCATGACCTTTTTTCTATCCCTTATTTATTTACAAGGCCTTGTGGTTGGATTCGTTGGCATCAACTGAACAATCCTGTAACTGTCACAACTTTTCCTGAATGAATTATCCGCAGCATCACATTATATTGCTTTTACAGTTGCTCATAATTTTCCTCAACAGTTGTTGCCCCACCACCACGTCCACATCTGCATTTCATGATGCTTTCAAGCTGAGTTCAAGGCAGGGTCACTACAAATTACAGAAAAGGTCACTACATTTTATTACAGTACAACAACTGGTATTTTAACAGAGGACTGTGAGTTATAGCCTGTATCCAGGAGAGGAGAGAGACACTACTGTATGAGATACTGTATGGTTTATAGAGATTTTACTGTGAAATTGAAAACTAATTTTAACACCTATACTTTTTCCCACAACTCTTTTTAACAAAAGTATACTTTTGACAGGCCACATATTTTCATGTGCAACTTATTTTGTGGAATAAGTGTGGCTTCCTATTGCTTCCAGAAATATTGGTGCATGAGGGGACTCAATAGAACATTGTTAGTTAAGAGCCCTCTGACAAACAAGTGAGTTTAAATCACATTAGCTTGTTCATTTTAATGATCCTCCAATCCCCTCTGCTTTGAACAAGGCTCATGCTGAGCCTGGAGGTAATGGGATGTCACAAGCAAAAGTAGACAAGGTTTGGACTTGTTCTGATGATCAACCAGCTGATGAAGAGTGGAGGATCAGGAAGCAGGACACAGGAGGAACTCCCATCGAGGTCTGTTGCTTCTTAAATTCTGAGTGTTCCCACTGGGATAAGAGGACATAAAATGTCACAAAAAAAGATTTAATGACAAATCATTTCAGTATTTGAAACCCTACAGAGCAAGGAAGATCAATTTGCTGAGCAAAGATGTAATTTTTTGAAGTTTTGGATGATAATCAATTTAATGATAACTTCAAAGATGTACTTTTCATTTGATTGAAGAAAACGTGATAACTCCTGCATCTATGAATCCCTTGTGCTTGTGAACACCTGCTGGGTGCAGTGCAGGAGTTCATGACAATGAAAACTACAATAACATATTCAGTCTGTTTGTGTTAAAAAGAAAAAAAAAATACTGTTTGACTTTGACAAAGTGTGTATGCTTTTTTCATTTTTCATTTCTGCATATTTTTTATGGTGGCCCTGAAGGGCATACCACAATAACATTTAAGAAATCACAACGGTATTACAGAAAACACAACGATGTTTAACATAACACAACAACATGTTGCCTATCTTCAACATCACGGGTCTGCTTCGATGAGCTCTCTTCTGGATGTCTTTTGATTCCACCTTTTGGATATTTTACTTCAAAAGCCCTGTTCAAAATACAGTGTGCCAGAAATGTTTCATTTCCAACGCCTATGGACAGTCCCTACCACAATTCAAAGCCAGGACCCTTGTATGGAAAGGCAGCAGCCCTGTCCACCACATTACAGGCCATCTTGGCAGCTCTTGCCTTTTCAAGTCTTTTCATTTCACATTTTTTTATAGCTCAGTCAGACAAATCACGTTTACTTAAGATAAAGTTTATTGCAGCATACAGTATTGTGTTTGGCGAATGGGCTCCGAACCTCGTTACTCCTCGTAGTTTATTTAAATGCAGACATTGAGGAGTAAAGATATAGGACTTACCCCCGAAACTTGCAGGTGGATGCCGGGGAGGAGGTGGGTACAAAGTTTGCACACAGCACTGAGCAGGACAGCAGGAGCACTGGCAAAGCAGAGGCAAAGACAGGACGACTTGCAGCTTAAATAGACCGCCAAATGAGAGGATGTTGACATCAGCTGATAGGGAGGATGACGTGTCAGTATGAATCAAAGCAGCTCGAGTTGTCTGCCTGAACTAGCTTGCAGGCAGCGCTCTAATAGTTTAAAGCACAGCTCCTAGACATTGTGAGTAAAGTGTTTCACATTGGAAGCCTTTAGTGGGATTTGATCCCAGAACCATCAGATTGAAAGGTAGCAGGCCTATCCATAACACCATGGGGCTGCTTTGTAGGTCTTTTCATTCCATCATTTGGCTGTACTTCAAAAGCACAGTTCAAACTATAGTGTGAGTAAAGTGTTTCCCCGCTGGAATTTGCACCCAGGATCCTTGCATTGAAAGGCAGCAGCCATTTAGTGAAATGTTATTGTGTTTTTTGAAATGTTGTTGTGTTTTGTGAAATTTCGTAGTTTTTTGCCCTTAAGGGCCACTGTATTTCTTCCATCTGAGTGCTTTGAGAAAAACCTAAAGGGGAACTTTTAATGGTGAGTTTATATCCAGATTGAGGGTAAGTTCTAAAATGTTTCCAAAGCTTATACAAGGAGGTGACTGGTCTAACTAACAAGTTGCACTTGGCTCAGTTGTGTACAGTGTCCGACAAGGACAAAGGATCTGCAACGGCCTGTCCAAACTTCATTCAGAGTAACGTGCTGCAAATGCTCAAATAACACATACACAAGTCCAATACAAAAGCGACAACGGAAATGGACTCTAAATGGAAAAAAAGTGTGACAAAAAGCCAAACAACCAATGCAGAGTCAACAACACATATAAGTAGAAAACATCTGCAAAATGTAAATCATGAAAATCAAGACTATTTAACAGATGTGCTCCAGGCCTGTAGGGGCGTCATGTGAATTAGCTTTATTAATGGCAGGAGATCAGACTGAATGTATCTGTAATTTCACCATGTAATGAACGATGCAACTGGAGCAGACTGCATCTGATGATCATGTCTTCGTGTTTCAAATCACTACTGTTAAAAAATGCATATAAAGGCTGTGAAATATTTTCTGATGGACAGATAGATTTGATAAAGTATCCGCTTCTAAGTGTAGCACAGGTCAGCTTATAATCTCAGTTAGCTGTGTACCTACAGTGCTATTGGCTACCCGGTGTCAGGCTCTGAGTATGGAGCATAGACTGTATAAAATATGGACGTAGTATCTGTGATGTCACCTGAATTCCTGAACTCTGTTTTGAAGCCAATCGATGGCTGCAGCCATATTGGAAACTCAACTCAACCAGGCAGAGTGTGACGTAGTGTGAGCCTCTTAATGGCTCTTAATAGCTATGTGTTCCCGACCGGGAGTCAAGTCAGTCATGTCCTTATTTGGGCAAAAACTCATAATCTTAATACCTTCTGAACCGTTGCATTAGAAAAAAATTCTCCCCCTTATAGTGTGTGTCGATAGAGAAACTAGCTACGAAGGGCCAAGCCGTTTTTTGAACCAGGCTGTAAACATGTTTATTAATGCTGCAAAGATCGCCTTTTTTGAATTGGTGTCTATGTGGTTTCTGGTGTTTCTGCAGCCAGCCTCAAGCAGATTCTCGATGAATTGCAGATTATAACATTTCTGCTTGGGCTTCATAGTTTGAGACTGGAGGTTTCCGCTTGGTATGGAGGTGTGTTGCTGTTTGCTTCTCGACCAAACACAGTCGCTTCAGACCCCTTGGAAACCTAAGTTTATCAGCCCGGGGCCATGAGGCGTTGGCCGGGAAAGTGGCATAGTTTAACAACAAAGAGTAATGCTAAAGTTACAGGAGGAACTCAACATTAGTTCCATAAATGTCTGAAATAAATTTACAGTCTGTTCTGGACTCTAACCGTTGGGATGAAGAATGCACTGCAAGAGGGATGTCAGGCAAAATCTGCCTTAACTTTAGAGACCTGAGCGGACTCCAGTGGCAGCAGCCAAGGAAGCTCGGAGACCAAACCTGGCAAGGGTTGGCCCACTTGGCTGTGGAGTGTAGCTTCTTTCTGCTTTGATCCAGCTGGTTAGCAATGTAACTATAGTGATATAATCACCTGAGTCTGCCTGGTGTTAGGTTCAGAGAACATGGGCATGCTGGTAACAAAGCTTGATCAGCGGTTTGCAGTTAATGTTATCTCAAGGTATCCTTAAACAGCCTAAACAATAATTTCAGTGTCTGGTCCTCTTTTCCATCCCATCACCTCTAAAACTGTTTCACTTAACACTCCTACAGGCCACATCACCTCTGTTAAAAAGTCTTGATTGGCAGTGTGTATATTTTGCAGTTATTTTCTGCTTTTGTGTATAAAAGACTTTGCATTGATTATGTGTTTGCAGCATGTTTGCTCGCAGCATTGTTTTTCATTAGCAGTGCATATTTGTCATTTAATCTGTTTTGGACTTTTGTATGAGGTTTTGAGTTTGCATTGTTTGAGCATTTGCAGCACTTTTCTGCAAATGAAGATTGGTCAGTTCATTGCAGATCGTCTGCCCTTGTTGGCTACCATAATTGTGCAATTGGACAAACTTGCAATTGCTAATACGGAAAAAATGTCAAACACACTTGCAAAATGCATTCTAGTGTATTTAGAAAGCATAATCCTTGTTGCTTTAGTACAAACCCTTGCAGCTGTGCATACAGAAAATAAAAATACTGAAGGAACAGGATGTAGGCAAAGTGAGTGCCTGCCACTACTAACAGCACAGTACCACAGAACATGATACCCAGAAATAGATAAAGGAAACACAACATTTATACAACACTTAGCAGAGAAATGTCATGTAGAGTATGTGACTGCTGAAGCAGAGAAGTTGTATTTTTACTTCTTTAATGCATAGCATGCAGTTCATTGACTATGTCAAACATTTAAAAGCTCTTAAAGGAGACCTATTATGCTGCTTTGTGTTGTAATCCATACACGTAAAGTAACAATGTTGTATGTCCATACCAAACCTCAACAAAGTTTCATATAATGAGATCCAGGGATGTTGGTGTAAACCCTGTGTGTTTAATTTGTTTTCTGATTTCCTTGAATGGCTCGTTTTGAGAACTTCAATAGAATTAGCCTGATTCCAACATCTGCTGTCCTAGTACACCAGCATAAGATAAATAGGGAGTTATTTGGGCTGCTAATAATTAGCTATTTTTAGAGCTTGAATACAGTTATTTTTAAGATTTCAATGTTTGTTGATCAATTGGAGGTGTAGTGAGTAAATCTATTTCTCTTCAAATGTCTGATGATAAAAAAACATTGTATTGTCTAGAAGAAGAGCCAGGGAAAAAAAACACAGTCCTGGGAAATTTGGAATTTGACCCCTCGAAATTGTTCACCTCAGATGATTTCATAACACCTGTATTCATTTTCAGACTGAATATATGGGGGCTTCATTCTTTTGAAGTGTGAAGGGTAGAGTCGGTTTGTCTTTGCAGGTCAAAGTAATTACAGAGCAGTTTAAAGACAGAGGTCAGAGGGGGTCAGAGAAAAAAGCCTGTCCTTTAGCTTCAGATTACTACCTGCTACAGCCTCACTGTGCTTCAGAGGTTACTCTTGCTACTCTTCATACTGGAGAACATGTTTATGTGTACTTCAAAAAAAGGTGTCACAATCATGAGGTGACTTCAAGTAGAAGGCAGTGTATTTAATTGACTCATAAAGGGCTGTTTGGAGAAAAATACGTGGCAGGGTTTTTTCTAAAAACATGAACCATTGAGTTACTAATGCCTAAAAGAAACTCTTTGTGTTTGTTTCAGATCCTACTTCTGAATATTACAAAACTCCATCACTTGTTGATGGTTGTCATGTAAACTTGACTGCAAAGTTCCTCTACAATGTTGGCTTTATCAGACAGGAAAGTTTTAAACCTGACTTTAAAAGAAGAGAGGCTCCCTGCATCCTTTGATTCAACACAAGAGGGGCTGATAATTGGACGCTCAGCCTCCCTTACCTTTGAAAACTAATCATAAGCAAGCCTGCATTTTTCAAGCACAATTGTCTAGAGGGGTAGAAGAGCACAATGAGATTATAAAGATATGTTACATTACAAGCTTTGTTAGTGACAGCAATGACTTCAAAATTCTTGCTCAAGATTTCAAAGAGAGCTAGTGCAGAGAAGCTAATAGGGTAAAAACAAGATATCTTTTCTTGGAGTGGTCACAACACTTGCAGAAGCACTTAGGACCAGCTTGAGAGTTGTAAGAAACCTGTAGGGACAACTGGGTCATGAGAAATGCAATAATCCAGCCTAGGAGTGACAAAAACATTGACCATTTTTCAGCAGCCTGTCCAGACCGGATATGACTTATTTTTGGAGTGTTACGCATGTGAAAAAGGCAGCCTTGCTGTGATGTGTGACAGAGCTGCTGCTGGTCCACAGCTGTCTCTTGGCTTTAGGACTCTAAGATAAAACGCCATGACAGTTGTGCCAACTATGAGGTCAGTGTGTGGGAAAGCATGTCCGTCGGGGTGTTAATGTGTGTGATAGGTCATAACCCTGCTCTGCCCCAGATACCATGAGTAGTGCTATGACAGAGTATTTTGACACATGTATAAGTTATTATTTCATCAATACAGTTTGTTATTTTTTTTTAACCTCATTAATTGTTTTTTGAAGCGTAAATATTTACTATTGTCTCTCAGTTTGGGACAAAATGTTACTATTGTCCATAATTCACTTGCTGAAGCAAAAAAAGAATGCATGTGTAGAAAGCTAGCCTTTACTTTTCAATGATGATCTCACTATTGGGCTGCCAGTTGACATGTGTCACCATGCAGCAGAGATATAATGTGGCCTCCATCTCTTTACCTGCAGCTTTCTCAATTTCAGGCCTAGACCCCAAAAGACAGAACAGGTCTGGGCCTGAGATGAAAGGTGATGTCAGTCAGCATCCACCACAGGGCTGTCCACCTGCCCAAAATACCACACAACCACATAGCTAATGGGATACCTGTCTGGATTAGTAGAGAGATGCTGGAATAAAGTATTTCATTAAGGGTGACTGCTGGCTGGCTGATTTTCAGCCCAGCTCTTGTATGGAGCAACGGCAGGTCATGGATGAAGCACAATGAGGTGATTATCTGTCACTCTGTAACGCTGCCAAATACCAGCAATGCCATGTTGATTGAGCTGCTATCAAATGCCAGGATCTGTGGGTCTGGGGAACAGGTGGTAAATGCTTATAAAGCCTCAAGGAGACCCTCCCAGGTCCCCCAGTCTGCAGATGCTAATCTCATATAATATGTAACTACTCTGTTTTATTCCTCCCTTCCTAAAATATTCATTCACAGTAACTTTTAAACATTTCCACTTTACTTTTTTAAAACTTTTTATTTAGTAGTTTTCACACACACACACACAAAAACAACAACAGCAACAACAAGGGAACAAAACAAAACAAGACAAAACAAAATTTAAATTTAAATTATGCATTTACTTTTCTTTTCTTTTAATTTAATTATTTTTTATTTCTTTATTTTTTGTCCTCTCTGTGTATTCTTGTCGACGTTGTAGATATTTTTCTTTGTACATTTTCTTTAAAGTGTGTTTCTGCATTGGGTATCAAATCCTATACTCAAGGGTGAGTTAAAAATGAGCTGTTTACTTACAGAAGATAGTCTTACATATATATGTATATATATATAAGAAAACATTTCCACTTTACTGATCAAATGAAACATAACATTTTAATTCACAGTAACATCTAAACATTTCCACTTGCTGTTATAAATCACATTAAATTAAACATTTTCATCCAAGGTAAAGTCAAAACAGCAGCATTTTTCTGTTGGTATTCTTGACAAATGTAGAGATGAACAGCCACACCTATATAAAGTCCTCTTTCCTGTTTCTTCTTGCTCAATCAGTCCTGTAACACTTCCAAAGCCTAGTTACGGATGGTGGTTGCTCCGTGTCTTTAATTTAATTGATGGCTCTTTCACTCAGCCCCTAGTGTGTTCAAACATCCCCTGCCACTAACCATTCTAAACTTTTGTGCTCTTCAGAAATTTTTTTATTAAAGTATTAAAATTATCCTCCATGTTGTCCACCACTGCTATCAGAAACTAACATATTTTTCCCAATTTCAACAGAAAGAGATAAAATCATAAACAGTACATAATTGCCTTCGTAACACATACATGTGTCATCAGGTGTTCCCTGGCATCTCCTTTGCTATCTGAACTAATAACCATTGTCAAGGGAGTTTTGACCAATCAGAGTCAAGTATTCTGCACATTTGGGTGATAAACAAGAAAGCCATTCAATCAGGAGAGACAAGTTGAGAATGAAAGACAAAAGTGCAAGGGTATTTATTACCACAAACATCAAAGTAATGACATTTGACAGAAGGCCAAATGTAAACCAATGTAAAACACAGCATTGAAGCACTTCTGGACTGCTTTTCAAAAGCCTGATTCCTATTTATTGGGGAGAGAGTCTCCTTGTTTTCACACAATGCTTTTATTTTGAAGTTGTGTCCAGGTAAGTTATTTGATAAAACGTATGTAACCAATATATTATTTGGTAAAATAATACATTTGCTATGTTAATTATTTAATAACACCAATTAACAGGAAACATTTGGTCTTGTGCAATCTCCCTCTCTCTTTGCATCCATCTCTGTGGCCCTCTCACTGCTCAGCTGGTGTCTGTGTTAAACACCTGTTTTTCTAACATAATCATTTCCTGAAGAGTAACCCTCACAGTGTGACACTTAAGTTGAACAGAATGGAAGAAGTTAAAGAAGTATTAATCCAAAGAAAAAAAACAACTAAAGAAGTTATGTTAGGGGTTTCAGTGATCATAATCTTAATAATCCTTTATGTTTACATCAGTAAACGCCATAAGATAATTTTCTTTGTGTGTGTAAATGTTAAATAACAGTTAATAAGAAAATCAAAAATATTTTTTGTTTTGAAATCATTATTTGTTGTCAAATATTGTTGTTTATGTTTAATAAAAGTTTTGTGTTCCATGGGTTGAGTTTTTTCACCTAATGTATCCATATATATATATAACCTTTTATTTTTGTTCTAATGACTTAATCTTACAATTCTTACCGATTCCATTTAGTGTGTTATATTTCCAGTGTCCACAAGCAAAGCAACTTAACTATTAATCATATGATAGTACTAGGGGTGAGCCCGACTAAGGATTTGCTTAGTCGAATCTGATTCATCAGATTTTGCCCATAGTCGACGAATAGTCGAATGTTTGTTGTTTTTCCTTATTGACCCAAAGTCTGTGTGATGGTGACCGCATGACAATATTACGCATAACCCTTTACAATTAAGAGACTTGTAGCTTAAAGTAAAAGGGACAACAGAATATTAGAAGTATAAAACTTAGGTTTTTTAAATCTATATTGCAAAAACAACGAGGTGAAGGAGAGAAAACTCAAATAAGGCCACCATCCGTTAAACATGGAAAAACGCGCCGTTATAGAATAAGGAATCAGGAGATATTTAAACAGTGTTCACACAGTGGAGAGCAGCACTGCAGAGGGTAGTTTGTCCAACTTAAGGCTAAACAATTGTATAATGTTCAAACTCGAACCTGAACCAGTTAAAGGGTTTTTAAATCTCTTAACAGAACCTTTTAAAACAGTCTTTCATCGCATTTTTGTCCGCGTGAGTCTTTTCAAATTGTACGTGAGGAAAACCATCGTGTGTACGGGCAGAAGTGCGCTCCTTGCTTTGTTGACTGTAAATCCTGTCTTTGATAATATCCTCTCTGATGGCCTGGAGGTGGATGGGATGCTGTGGATTGTTTTTGAGGCTTCGGACAGCTTTGGGTATCCCTCCTCGTTCTTTTGGCCCTGTGCAGTTTTTGTGTGGTCCGGTAATCCTTGATCTCACAGCCCTCTTCATGAAGCTGCTCCTCATCTTCATCACTATTTTTAGGATCAACTCAAGTTTTGTTTCCTGACATTTTGAGCTACCATGAACATAGAAAGATTTAAAGGCCAGCTGAGGTACGTCTGCTCCACAGCTCCCACTAAATGGTCCACCTTTAATTACCAGGGGAGATTTAATTACCATTTAAAGAGATTTAACACTTCAAGAGCTGTTCTCAGAATTACATTAAATACATTTATATTTATATAAAAAATAGGATATATGAGACACTATTTTTACGGGAAACAGGAAAATAATGTAAAATGATGTAAAATTAGACATTGAGCACCCCCATGGTTTGAATGGAGTGATCCACGTTTCATATGCAAATATTCGACTATGATGAGATTGGCAGTCGACTAAGGCTCGTTAGAACGAATCGTCGAATATTCGACTATTTGGGGTCACCCCTAGATAGTACCTTGATTTGATCCCAGCCCACTTTAAATATCTCCCTTACTTAGACAGCACACTGTTTTAAAAATGCTGATCTTGCACATCAGTGCTGCTCTGGACATGTCAGCTCATGGCCAGGCTAAATGTTTGGCAGCTCGCTGAGATGACAGGCTTGGTGAATAATAGCAGTTTATGAGGGAGACTAATCAGCTCTGTAAGACTCATGATGTAAATTATTATTATCATCTTACAGAGGAGCGTGATAAAGTGCTGATGATCAAAAAGACTCATTGGATCTGTGTTGAACTGAAGAGCTGCAATCAAAACTATCCTTCCCTTGGAATTATATGCTGAGTACTTGAACAGAACTTTAGTTTTGAAGAGTGATTTACAAAGCGAGTTAGTTGGTGTGTATTAAAAGTGGTTTGTGCAAAAGGACATTTATAGATACACATAAATTCATAAACCCTCTCTGGTAGCCTCTTATGTTCACAGAGAGGAACCAGCTATTTGTGGGAGCTGTTTCTTTTCACAAGTTAAAATTTGATTTCTGGTCCATTGAAGCCTTTTAACTATCTTCAAAACAGGTTTCAGTCTATAGGGATTCATGTTGAATCCAGTGCATTCTTAGAGGCGCAGCAGAAGCAGAAGCCACCATCAGTAATAATCAAACTAAATTTGTACTTGTTGTAAAGGGTATGGATTATGAGAGGATGAAATAACTACTAAAATCTGTATTCCTTTTTTGATCTTAATATAAATAACTCTTAATTATTTTTTTAAACAGAACACAAACGTTGTTTGGCAAAATATAGGGTTCTTGCAAGATGATTGTAATGTATTTTGAATTTAACACTAATATGGCAAATAAAATTCAAGTATACACCTAGAATTTCTAAATTTGATTCTGAGAATCACAGGTTTACAGGTTTAGTGACCTGCTGGTTTTAACATTTCTCTTATAAATCAAATAAAAAGCCAACTGTGTAAGTCATAATTAATGTTGCAATGGGCACATGGCAATAAAAGCAACATTGCTGAGTGGTGCTAATATTGCTGAGAGTCACATTAGCATGGCTCTGATCTCACACATGAAAGCGAGACGCACCACACTTGCTTCACCCAACTGGAGACACTTGTATGGTCTAGACACAATGCTGGCAGAAAACCCCTCCCTTTAACTATGGATGGTCACCATGGATACCACATACCCAACACCAGTTTCTATTACTCTCCACATGGCAGTGTGTGAAGGCCACACCACCTAAGAAATTCAACTCAAAGCATCACAGATGAAAGCGAACAATTCATCATTTCATCCTGTCATGCATGAGACATGAGTTTTATTTGGAACATGGGAAAAAATTGAGAGACATCACTGGATCAAGACAAACGTGACTCCAAAATGAAAAACTGTTAACTCCACAGCAGACCTGTAGAATCAGAGATAATGTGTTACTGTTAACAATATGAATCCATTCCTAACGCCCCCCATGCATATACACAATCATATGCAAGCAGAACAGCCTCAAAATGCCTCAATAATTCAAAGCACAAAGTTTCTCTGCCTGTTCCCCCTGTCTGTTTTTATCAGATATTCCTTTTGCATGGTTGCTCTCCTGGGAGCAATGCTGCAAGGCTGGAGAATTTCAGCCTTTTTTTTTTTTTTTTTTTCATTTCCCCCCTTTACACCCTCCAGGTCTGTGTAGATCAAACTGTGGCATCTCCTCAGCTTCAGCATAACCAAAACCTGCCATAGTGTAAGCTTTTTATTCAACCAGCTTGTTATCTGCTCATTAATTCAGATGAGAATTCACATAAACACTGTATTTTCACAATCACACCTTTCCATATTGGAAAACATGCAAGTCCACAGCAATGCCAGCAGCTCTATGTGGCAGTATGAAGACAAAAATGCTTAAGGTAAGTACTAAGTGTTAACATGCTACCATGTTCACAATTACAACATGTAACATGTATGTTAACAGATACATTGTTCAACTTGATTATTAGTATTTGTGCCAGCATTTGCTTATCAGCACTCTAAATTAAAACCAATGTATTTGCAGTTAATTCCATCATAATCATAACTTTTAAACTGTGTTAACATAAAGTCAAAGGATTAGAAGCGTCTATTGGCTACATCCTCCGGGATTCATGAATGTTCGTATTAGAATTCATAGCTGTCAGTCTAACAGTTGTATAGAGCCAGAATCAAAAGTTGTGAAAAGGATAGAAAATAAACACTGACAGTGTTTCACACTAACCACAATATGTCCAGGCCTGAATTGTGTGTGTTGTTGTTGAAATGTTTTATGGATGGACAAAAAACGGAATATCCCATTTCTGTGCTCACATAGACTTTACTGAAACTTGACATGATAGAAGGTAACACAGTTCAAATACTGGGTTATACAGTACCTAAATAGAGTTTACAGACATCTATCTTTTATTTGAGTTATTACTAGTTATTACTACTTATTAGAGATTACTTTTATTTTGCATTGTGGCCTTCCCAATGGTTCAACCTAAATGGTTGTGACAATAATGAATCAGCTTTACACTGATGAGTCAGCACAAAATTCCCACATAGGGCAACATTTTTACAACCTGAGTACACTGCAGTAAATCTGAATCAGTTATCAGTCTTATTTATAGCATATATATAACATGAGACTGTTTTCACATTCAGTTCTTATTAACTTTTTCACATGAATTAATTTCAACACAAATATAATTATAGTTTCAGAAACTCCAACATAAATCTAGTCTGCTTGCTCCTCTGTGTCTCTGCCAGGTCCAGCATGCTACTGCAGAGCAGAGGGGAGCAATCAGTCAACAGTTTACACCTGTGTTAATTAACTCTGGCACTGCTCATACAAACCTCTCAGACACATCTCCTCCCTGCAGCTAAGCTTACACCATGCCCCACCACCACAATATATACTGCTTACTTACACTTAAGGTATGAATGCTTGTACTTTTGAAAACTCTGCAAGAGGAGTGTCTCATAAACATGTCTCATCAGTCTTATATGCAAAATACAAAAAGAGATGAAAAGTAAACAAGCCAAACACTGAGAGGAAGCAGTCCACATGGAAACATCTGCAAAAGTAAGAAAATACATGTAATGCCATGCTAAGCTGCTATCCCAGGACAGACACCTATTCAGATCTCTGTGAGTTGCTATTTGTGCTCTATTTCTTAATGACAGGCACATTTCGCCATCAATGGACCACCACTTTCCTGAAGCTACTTGTTATGTAAATATGCACAGCAGGAGAGCCAGGAGGTGAGTTACAGGTAATAGTCAAATAAGTGTGTTCTTGCATGTTTGAACATTTATGCAATGCCTGTCTGCTTAAGAAAAAGGAAAACCCCCAAAAGAAAGATTTAGAGAAGGGAAGTGGGTCAAAGAGAGGAAGACTTCCTTTAAGCACACATTATGTAAGCCACATCAGACCAGGTGAGAATGCACTGTGCAGCAAGCTCACCACAACCTGTCATGCTGTTAGGAAGCAGCTCAAATACACTTTTGTGTCACATAATCGGTCCTGTTTACTTGGTTTCATTTCTTAGTTCCATCAGCAATCTAGTCAACTATTTTGGATGTATCAAATTCAAATATCATATTTAATTTACTGACTATTTTTAAAATTCTGGTCAGAGAGGAAATATTTATACCTTGATTCAAGTTAATATTTGTCAATTTTATTTCTGACACCCTGCTTATTCTTGTTTGTCTTCTTCTTCTTTTGCTTCTTCTTCTTCTTATGGTGATGATCAAAAAGCACATGTAATAATGACAATAATAATAATAAAATATTACAAATACACTGATGCACAATCCACTTTATTGCCCACTGATACCAACGATGTAGTCATTTCTTCAGTAGGAAAGAATTAAATAAAATATAGAACCATGATATCTATCTTTTCCACCTCTTTTGTTTTGAGACATTATGTTTAATCTCCTCGTTCTATCTCCCCTCTCATCGCTGGGCTCTGTGTCACTATCCAGACCTCCATCACAGAGGTGCTTGATAATACCTGAGTGTACTGCCGGGCTGCCTGCTGGGATAGGGGGATTATCTGATCACCTGTTCCACGCTGTATTCCCTTGCTCTCCCTCTGAGAAGAGAGATGCTAGTTTTATGTGCAGGTGGTGTTTTCCTTTTCACTTCTCTCTCACAGATATGTTTCTTTATTACATTTTGTTACCTGGTGCAGATAAGGCACTCGACCAATTGCTCACTATTAAGGGTCACTATAGACACCATACATTTGAATGCATCCCTGCAGGCATTTCTCATGAGCACACTCCTGATGTAGTCGTCAGGAGTCCTTCAGGGGACAGACTTTTACCTCAGACTTTTAACAAAAGATTCTTTCATCCTTTATTATTCAAGAAGGAAATAGTGTGTGTGCCCTGCAGATATTTGCTAACACTTTCCTGCTGTGGGCCATTTCCTACTGCAGCACACCCAATAAAGACCAGTCAGACATATGTGAAACTGTGATAGCAAACTATGACAGTGTAGCCATAACAAAAGCTTTGTCCCCTAATTTTATCAAAAAGGGAAGTATTGTACACACCAACAAGGTGGTACTGATCTTTAAAACTTGTGATCAAAAACCTAAAAACATGAATCCCTTCCTCCCTCAGTGAGAACCATGCCAAGATGTTCAAGATTGGCTTCAGTCCTAGCTGTTGTGAGCTGCTCATCAATCACTCAATGACTCAGAGGGATCAGTGCAGTCATACAGCTGATTTACTTTTTCCTTTTCGTTTTACTTCTTATGGAGCATTTATGAAGAGTGATTTGCCTGTCATTAAATTTGCCTGCAGAGAACTAACACCAACAGATCCACCCTTGGAAAATAAGAGGTGCTTTTGAGGTTCAATCAGTAGCCTGTTTCGGCAATCTAGCACAAGTCCAACTGGGGCAGTTACACACATTTCTTGAAAACATGCAAAACCAGAGTGACTGATTTTCAGAAAAGTATTTCTAACTGTGGGTGAAAGGTTGTTTGTGAGTCATGATTACATGCCAAAGTCTTAGTAAATTTCATGAATCAGGCTAATGTTTGATGCCAGGGAGCAGAACCCTGCTGGAAACCCCTGCAGAGGTGACACTGCCAGTAGGTCATATAAGGAAAGCACAATGGGTTTTAGGGAAGGACAGAAATCCAGCCAAGCCTAGAAACTAGAACAGCTTGTTGCTTAAAGGGTTCATGCAGAGTTCTGTTGGTTGAGTCTCTAGCTGCTGTTTTGAACGAAATGAAAGACAGTGTCATTTCAAAGAGCATGCAAACAACAGGATTGGTGTCTTAATGCTAAACTGGGAACTATTAAAAGCCATGACAGATGGTGGTTAGGAGAGTATGGGGGCCTGTTTGACACAGGCCTTCATGCAAGTTGCTTGAATTGTATCTCATCTCAACAAAGGGCAATCCACTCACACTATCAAACTATCAATAATGACAGGTTTATAAAATGGTATACTTGTCTTTGACTTTGCCAGCCTTGGAAAATACATCTTTAGTATCATGAGGACTCTTTCTTGAGCTGTCTGCTGTGTCATTCACTCACACCTAAACTTACCTTCAGGGACTCTGTTTTCTTGATATTTGTGAAAGCTTAAAATTACATTTGATGAAAAAAACAGTGATTATTCTACTTAAATGGCTGGTTTACAAAATAGCAACAAATAAGTAGTGGGAAAAAATTGATAGATTTTTCAAACTGCAATGATATCTGCCCACGCAAGGAGTTTTATAGTACAAGTTCTGAGATTTATGTATACCAACATAATGGAGATGACGTGCATACAGGACTCATTCTTAACAATTAGTTTTGAACGATTTACCAGTGCTTTTAATGGGCTAGTATTCTCTGACACCCCTGACCTACCAGGACTGTCTTTGCATACTGAGACTTCCTAACGGCTGCCAGTACCCTTTCCAGTCTTCTCCATATTAGTCTTTCTCTTGGCAATTATTTGTAGCAAATTTCATTATCCATAGAAAGTGCACTATGTGACACTCACATCCATTCTCAGGCATTACATGATGACCTCATGACTTCTTTGCACCACACACCAAAGCTACTGTATATAGTTTATGAAGCTTGATCAAACATTTGATCAGAGGATGGTTCTTTTTTTGTGTGACACGACAAATGCATGCAGTGGAAGTCAGTATCGTCTTCTGGTATCTTTTATTAACTGCGGAAATTAAGAACATGATAGTGATGACTTAATGACACTGGTTGCATGATAAACACAAGTGAGAAAGAGGCATACTGACATTATTTTTTCCCCTTGAAGCACTGTTTTTTTCCCCACAGAACATACCGTTAGCAGTTACAGATCCAGTTTGAAGATTAGTGAACTTCTAAAGAATTTTTGGCAGGCACAGTATGATATGTATGTTTTCATACACCTTGAATAAAGCTGTGATAGTTTTTGCCAACTAGGCGCAGCAGATAAAAGTTGAGGGCACAGCATTTACACAATAGAAACTTTAAGTTGATAGCACAGACTTAATCCTAAACTTTGCAAGTATAGTGACAAAGCTGCAGAATCATTCATTAGTACCTATGTTTCTGGTCTTCAGGGACATTTTTTCAGTATCCTCCATCTCATATGATTTTCTTAAGCTGACTCAGGATCCATTTTGTTAACCAATCACTCATAAAAAAGTATTTTGTTGTGTTGAGAGGGTCCACATGCCAAAGAGCAGGAGTATAAATCAGCCTTTAGGCTAGACACTTCACCTTGACCTGCTTCTGCTGGCTGTGGCACCAGTTTGTGAATGGAATTAGCTAATACCAATGGGCTCTTTACAAAGCAGCCTCAGCCATCAGTGTATGTATACGGGGAAATGTGACATGTAATAAAATAGAGCTTTTTTTTGTTGTCATAAGACTAGAGAAAGCACTTTAGCACAATAGTAGTGGGAGTAAACGGATTGATAGAAGTTGTGGGCAGGGCGGCTCACAAGACAGGACACGGGACAGGGCATAGATGTACTTCCAAAGTGTGATCACAAGGAACAACAAAGATGGCACAGAACCAAGGTGTACAATGGTGATGTAATAACCACAACATATGTTATAGTATTGCCATGATTGAAACACAGATTTGACACACACATATTCCTTAAAAAAAAGAGGGGAAGAGTTTTTAAAGAAATCCAGTGGCACACAATGTTAAGCTCAACAGCCACTCCCATGACATCATCAGTCCCTCCGGGTTAAGCTCACACCCAAACACAATCAAGGCTTAATGTACTAAAGGATTGATCATGTTTGTGTAAAGTCCGCAAAAGTCTATTGTAGGGATTAAGAATTGATCCGAACTTGAACCTGTTAAAGTATGTGTATCTCTTAGTGATGTTGACAGTGTTCTCGGTTCCCAAAGAAATTAATTCAATCCAGGCTTTGGCCTCTGGTGCTGCTGGCGCTGTGTAGTCTACAAACTTAGAAACAGAGCAGCCCAGACATGCAGGGCCAAAAAGCCCCTCCAGCGCTATGAAGACAGCAATACACTGCATAGAGACAAGGAGGTTTCAAGGTACTTAAAACACAATGTCACATATCTCTGTTCAACCTTCAGGGATTGTACAGTATATATCCTGTTCTGTAGACTTTCATTAGCTTATCTTACACAAGATAATGTTGAGGATGGCTTTGCAATCCCTTCCTGATGAAAGCTTTATTGGAATCATTTGCAAAGACATTCATGGGTGGTAATGAAGTACCAGTGTGATTTGTGTTCCTCCTGAGGCTTACACCTACTGTGTCTCAATGTCAGTGGCAGAGCAGCAGAGGGATACCAGTTGGCTGTTTGAAAATAACCAAAACAATATTTCAGGATGCCATGTCGTCACAGTTTATCCCTTTTGTAATAGGAAGTGGGCATCATTGTTGGGTGGTGTACATGCAAGTCACCCATGAGGCACACCCTTCAATGTTGGAGTTGTAACCATGGGAACTTTGTTAGCTTTGGACGATAAATGTAACAAACTAAGGGAATTAGTTTCAGTTGATGCATATTCAAATCTAAGACTAAATTTAGACTGCATTTCCTTGGATTATTGGATTATTATAATCCAATTATAATCTTGATTGTGATATTTTAATTGCATGTAGCTTTTATTGTTTTCGGTTGTTCAAGCATGTGACCATGGGGTTCTTCTTGAAATGGTGATTTCAATAATTACTTACTATTAAAATGATTCCAATTATGAAAAATGAATAAAGTAAAGCTCCTGGGGGCAACTTCGTGGTGGGATAGGTTAGGGTGTGGGAGAGGAAGGGAGTATTCTGTCTCATCAGAAACAATAGTTGTACAGGCCAGTATTGAGACTTATCAGGATTAGCTCCCACAGAGACTTTAAGATAACCTTTCAGCTCTGGCAGTGGGAAACTCCCAACACCTCAACCAGACGGGTTTACATGGTTGGCATGGAGATAAAGACACTGAAAACAATGTTGGCACTATTGTTAGTATTGCTCGCTAAGCTCATTACAGTTATTGTTGTTCCATGAGTTAGGATGAATGTTTAACTTTCCTCCACTTCATTTAAGCATATCAATGGAATATCAATCAAACACAACATGTTAGGCACTGTAATTACTCCATTATAAGTTGGAATTTCTGGAATAGTTAAGGAGTTTAGTATGTAATATGTCACATTAAGAATTTGTTGGGAAAGAAAGATGAAAAATCTTGCCGAACATACACTCACCTTAGAGGAGGAATTAGAATTAAAACTTCAACATTTAGAGTTGAAATGATTTCAGGTTCTCCTTTTACCTTTTACTCCATTAAGACCTGTAAGTAGTATCTACTTCATAGTCCATTTTTGTTTTACAATGTTGACACAAGGTAGGTGGGAGGACCCAGAAGCAGACTCACACACAGAAGCAGGTACGTTTGCAAAGAGGTTACTAGAAAAACAAAAACTGTACTAAGCAAAATCTCTCTTGTAGCTAACTGAGCATAAACAGTTGAGGGTAGGCCTGCTACCTTTCAATCTGATTGTTCTGGGTTCAGATCCCACTGATGGCTTCCAATGTGAGATAGAAATGAAACACTTTCCTCACAATGTGCAAAAGGGTCCTGGGTTTGAATCCTGGCGGTCCATGGTAGATGGAAATAGAAACATTTTAGCACACTGTATTTTGGACTGTGCATTTGAGGTACAATATCCAAATCGTGGAATGAAAAGGCTTACAAAATAGAACTCATCGAAGCAGGCCTGTGTTGTTGAGGATAGGCAACGTGTTACAGTGTTTTTTGAAATTTCGTTGTGTTTTGTTCAATGTTGTGTTTTCTGTAATGTTGTTCTGTTTTGCCCTTCAGGGTCACCTTATCTCTAGTATGTTTAGGCAAAAGAAAAAATACAAAGTATTACTAACATTACCATAAAAAAAATCACATGTTTGGAACTATACCTCAAGAAACTGAACCCCTGTCTTTTGCATGAATGTCCTAGTTGCCTGTTAAAAACCCTTTTCTGCCATTGAAGGTGTAATTTCTGTCTCCTGTGTCAGTTGAGTCATTGCTTTAAGTGATAATATTGCTTGGTATATCATGCAGATAGACACTCCAGGTGCTGAGACAGACCTAGTGTTTCATGACTTGGGGATTAAAACATGCTGTAATTACGTCTTCTTAATCAAATATTTCAAAGTAGAATTTCCCTTCATGTGATCCAATTTCTCTCTGACATTTCAACATTTAAACCATGACATTGAGTTAAACTCATCAGTCTTTTCTAATAATGTCTACAATCAAATCAAGACATGCTCAAAGGTGCAACAGCCAAAGCAGGTTGGACAGTTTTCACAGTATTTACTCCTAATGCTAACATGACAGGAGCTCAGTGAGAGCTGAAGAGCCTGATAATGGGTAAGATTGATGGGTCATGACCGGAGTGTGCTATCAAAAAGGCAGGAAGTGAATAAGGTTTCCAGAGGAAGCATTGTGCTCTTACCCACTAAAAACCCCACAACATCCTCAGGAAGCATCCATTTAGGGCAGAGCCGAGTCAACAGAGAGACAGATAAGTTCAAGGAAGAGTGCGTAGATTGTTCTACATATCGGTGGTCTCCACCTCTATTAGAGTGCGCATTTGCACAACACAAGCCAGTGTATTTGTGCCACAGACCAGACTCACTGCTTTTCTGTGGGCCTCAATATCATCCTGAGGAGAGCGTGCAGAAAAGACTCTTGGCAGGGGCAGACACACTGGTAGTGGTTATTAGTTTGATGATTGTGTAATACATTTCTGGTAAGTGTTTAAGTGGTTTTAGCAGTTGTGGGAGAAAAGTGGTTATCATGGGGTCTAATTTATAATTTTGGACAGCACAAATGATGTGAAATGGAGTAATTTATTTTTGAACATTTGAAACTGACCAAGCCATAAATCTAACAACGCATCAATCAAAACTAAAAATCAAAAATGCAATTTAACAGCAAACAACACACATGGATAACTTTTAAGAGTCTTTGATTGATTTGTTGTCTGCAGATTATTGTCGGAGAAACTAGAAATGGAGGTAAACAACTTCACTGGCTCTGTCCAAAAGGACCATGACCAGCATCTGTTTCTGGGCAGGGAGCAGTTTCCAAGTAATCAATGAAAACTTCTGGAAGTTAGTGCCTCCTTTAAGAAATAATCTGGAACAGTAAAACAGCAAATTGACTTTCCTACACTTAACGGGGACTGAATAAACAAGTGAGTATTAGACAGGATTTTTCATTGGTGAGATCAGGTGTGTTGAGGGAGGGATTTTACTCCTTTTGAACAGTACTGGGGCTAGCTGTTTCTCTGGGGTTCAAGGCTGTATGCTAAGCTAAACTAGTCATAAGCTGGATCTTATTTCTTAAACAGATATTGGAGTGGTTTTATCCTTTTATCTTATGGCATTCCATTAAAAATAATATGGCTTTCATTAGTTGATTGAAAGCCTTATTGACTAATAGAATAAATAGTCCCTAAACTACATTTTTTGACATTACAGTGTCATGTTAAAAAGTGACAGACATGCAGAGACGTTCTTATTTAAGATACTCCACTGTATCAAACTATGGAGGCATGCAGCTTCAGACAACCAATTAGTCAAACTGTTTAAACAAAAAACACCTTCAGGCCCCATTCACTTTTTAGAGTGAATTTTAGGTTGGTATATATTGTCCTGGGATGGTATCAGGACCTTCAGGAAAACTGGATCAGATTCTGATACATAATCATTGGATGTGTGAAATGGATTTCTGCACATGCTAATATCTAAACCCCTTCGGTGACTAAGTGATGTAATTCAGTTTTTTAGCCCTCCTCTCCCAAAAGTCCTTGTAGCACACAACATACACTCCCTGTTCTGTACCTCCCAGAAAGCTGGTGTGAACAGGAAGCATGACACATACTTGGTATGAATCATAAATGACCCACCTAAAGGACTTGGTAATGTTTCCTTTTTTATAATCAGCCCCAGCCCTCTGCTGAATGAAATCACCTTTCAGACTTTGGTAGATGAACTATTTGTTCAAATTTTAGCACTCAACTTCACAGTGACAGCCAAAAAACAGAGTTGTGACGGCCACTGCCTGGGAGAACAGAGGTGTATTGTGAATCTCAAAGTGAGCTGGCTATTTCTCCCAGGACTGATGTCCCGGTTTGTGATTTTATTCAATTACAGAATGTTTACCTTCACATTATGTCAACAGTGATGTAGAGCAGCGAAGGGGAGAAATTAACCCACCTGTTCCTCAACACACACCTTTTATTGTGTCCAACACACACATGATTTAAATGTCACCAAAATACATGTGCACACACTAACACTGGGGCACAAGTTTGTTTATACAGCTCAGTCAAGACCAGCTCTCGCTCCTCGTTCTCTTCCCCATTTGATGTGTGAAAAGTGGAAGGAAATCAAAGCCATTTCCCTTATTCTGCTCGCTGTGGGTTGTGGTTCCCTCGGGCAGAAGGGGTGGGACTGGCAGTAAAGTATGGTCAAGCCTGTAGAGTCTGGGAAGTGTATGGAGCGCTACAGATTGCCAAAACAACAGAGGAAACTGCTCAAAGGCAGCAACCACAGGTAGGGAATAGGAAGGTGGTCTCAGCACTGAAATGTAATCTCTGCTCCAAAGAGTCACATACTTTTGTTCAGTGTTATCACAGAGTCTGAAATCCCCTAAGTCCATCCTCTACTAATTTGTTCATGTGCTTCCCTAAGTGAGTCACCAACGCACTCACAGTTATTCACTCAACTTCAGAGATAGGAAAAGTTTGTCTGAAATATTTTTGAATTGAACAACTTTGAGACTGAAAAAATCCTGTAATCTAGATGATGCTTTTCTTTGCTCATTTAAATGCTAATAGCTTTGAGGACATCGTCTACAGAAAGTGCTGGGAGCCAAGCTTTTCTCCTATCTGTTCGCAGCACGAGGTGAGCACCTGCAGCTGAATTTTTAAATGAACAAATTCATTTTGCTGGTGGGACAGGGCAGCTTCTGCTTTGTTTAAGGGCATTTTACATGCATAAATGCACACAAACTTGTGCTTGTGTTTGAGTGTGAGGGAGATTTTGTCACAGAAATAATACTTTCAGGAATCAGAATTATGCTCAGCAGCCTGGCAATGTGGTAGCTGCAGCTAGTGTAAAACAAAGAGCACATTGTGACCCAAAAATCACTTGGCAAGGGCCAAGTTCCCTCCTTGAAACAACACTTTGGGTTACGACTAATTATTCCTGTTATGAGCCAATACTTTGAAAATTTGGGACTGAACTTCTTTGGGGTCTTACCAGGGATTTAACCAAAGGATATCAGCACTGTGAACAGACATGTTGGTGCGCAATGAGAAAAAAATCATGGTGGTATTAAAATTGTGATTTCAGGGACAATAACAATGGGGCATTTCCCCTTTAACTTGGGCTTAACTATATTAAAAAACATACAAAATGTATAAATATTAAGAAAAGTAGATGGTAAAAAAGAACAGGAAATAAATAAAATAAATAAAAACAGGATTAAAAAAATCGTATCACCACATTTTCACTTCAGCTCAAGATAGAATCTGAAACCTCTCATGGTTCAACACATTACAAAAGCACAAACCAAGCTCCACAGAGCATGTAACAGAGTGTCAAAGCTCTGCACCCACATTGAACCTGTTTTATATTACAGATGATCTGATGAACTGTGTTGGAAACACAAATGCTGATTAAACACCTGGCATCAGTTCATGCCCTGCAGCCAAAGCCCCACAGAAGGCAGTGTTCACATCACAGCTGGAATGCAGCTTCTTCTGTAGAACATTCAAACAACTTCATACACCACTTAGATAGATGTCAACGGCAGCTTTGAAACATGCACTGTCCACGTTTTTCTCACAAACATTACAGTTCAGGCCCACTTAGCAACAAAACGATCTTCCGGGTAATATCCACAGCTCACCTTGGATTCCCATGGAGAAGAAAATAATGACTTTTGGAATCAAGGCTGACAGATGGTTTTATTTCGCTTTCAGTAAAGTGGGCGAGGAATGTGCAGCAATGTGGCTTTTGAGAGGCTGAAGGCACTGCTTCACACAAAATCTGCCGTATCCTTCGTGAAAAGATATCTTGTCCCAAAGAGAAGAAGGAGGAAGTAGAAGAAGAAGAAGAAGAAGAAGGAGGAGTGTAGTCACATCAAACTGGTCCTTTTCTATTTGACCTCTGCCAAGTTACTTTCAAAAAGGAACCTTTGTGTTGGGCAGCAGAATGCTGAGTGAAGGCTACATACCCAACATCATGGCTTCACATAGAAGAAAAGTTTAGCAGGACAACTTCTTTTGACCCAATTGAGCCAAAACCTGACAAACTTTCAGAATGGACTCAATGGTGAATCAGGTCCACTTAATTTAATGCTCCAGGCTGAATGAGGGGCAGACAATTCAGGTGTGAAAGGACACTGAATGAAAAATGATTAAAAATGGGAAAATGTTTAATTTTCTCAATGTGCTATAGAAAATCCTCACAGGCGGTAACTCGGTGACTTTGACACATCCAATCAGTGTTTGAATAGAGGAGCAAATTAGGCATTTTAATCGACATTTTCTATGTACCATCAAATGAACTACATTTCTAACCCTTTTTACAAATCAATGCGTACATAACTAAGATAAGACTTTTCATTTCTGATAAGTTGGACCCAGCAATCCTCACATTGTCTGTACTCTGAGTCACTCAAATTGACTTTGCAGGTCAAATGTTAAATGGAATGAAGTCAGTGTGCGGCTGTTATACACTTGTATGAGCAAACTTTTGCCTAGTGAAATCTAAAGTTCATATCAGTCACTTAATTTATGTATTACACACTTTAGAAGTTTCAAATAATATAAAAGAGAACTTGGGCAAGAAAAAAAATACTTAACACAGATTTATTTCAGTCAGTCACTCTTTGACTGAGAGAAAAAAGGACACATGTATGCACCCCTGAAGCCAGATCCTGTTGAACATTTTCCCTCCCTCCACACCTCATGTGTGGGTGGCAGATGGTAGCTCACTGGTTGTCACAGCGATAGAAGATGGAAATACAGTCGACTTATTCAAAGCAAGCAAACACCTCCTTTGTGAGAGACACGCTTGCGTACTATAGCAGCTGTGATATAGCTGGGATAGGAAACCTGAATTGAACGTGCATTCAAGAGATGATTTATTTTTCTCTTATCAGCTTGCATCACAGAATAAGATGTTAACAGCAGCTGTATTGGCATGAAAACAATGTCTGTGCTACATATTCACAGCCTTTAAAGATAATATTTTCCTGGCAAAGTCTTGGCACAGCTATATTTCCTTGGTTTACCACAGTAATAAAAATATTAAAGCTTCTCTAAAAAGTTTAGGATAGGTGATGGTGTGTGACATATTGACTGCCTACCTGTTCTTATAGGGTTCAGTGAAGCATTCAGTGGTTCTGTGGCATGTACAGCTCAGTAATTAAAGCTACTGTCATTATTATTTTTTTTTTTTTACAATATATCAGATGACATGGTGTAGATAATCTGATAGATTTTGCTCATAGACCCACATGGAATTATTCCTGGACAGAGTGTTTTAGCCTTTTTCAGCTCATATGACCATGTTGCCAGATTTTACAAACACAGCTGCTCAATTCATCATACAATGTCTTTGTAAAAGGAGAGCTTTGGGGTCTAAAAGCTCTTCTGTTTCGGCTACATAAGTAAGACAAGATCAGATAAGTCATAATAGACACTTTGGGCTCCCTTTGATTGATTTTACCATCTGAGCACTTCTTTTGAAACAATTGTCTACAAAAAATCTCTTCACCCTATTAAACTTTGTGACTTTGTTTAAATGTATGACTGTAGCCTATGATTCAAATACTTCATTAATTATTTGTAATTGCAGATCTGGTGGATTAAGAAACACATCTTATATATCATTTAATTTTACAATCATTCATCTTTATTTATTGATAGGCTACATAAAGAGCCTGTCTGTGTTACTACAGTGGTTGTCTCTTTTTAAAAATTCTATGCAATAATAATGATAATTCCACTTAAAAATAGGTTTCCAAAAACATCGCGGTTTAATTTGGCAGTGTCTCTCCCCCTTGGTTCCTCAGACAGCATACAGCTTTTAACACGCTAGTAAATCACGGCTCCCCCCCGGCTGGCTGATGGGCGGCTCGGCACGGCGCTGCCCGCCCTGTGGGTGTGTTTAAAGCAAATAGGCCTCTGCATCCACCTGCTAGCGCCCTGCCTCCTACAGTCAGGAGCGCCCAACTTTCCTGAGAAGCACACGCTGCGTGTCTGGACCTCTGTACGCCACGGGGACTTTGATTCACACTGCTTTTCCCACGAGATGTTGATTGTGCTCGTGCGAGGATAGTGTCTCTTCGCGTCGCGCTCTCTCCAAAGGTTTTACTAAAGAAACATTTTCATTTTCATTTTTTTTATTGCTCACTGACAACTCCGGAGCCAATACCCGCGCAGTGCGCACAGGTACACACTGCCCTCCTGAGCGGGGACTGTTCACGAGCTGCACTGGGATTTTCTATTGTTATTATTGATTTTAACTTGGAAACGAAAGTGATCGATCTGTTGGATTTGGTTTCTTCAATGACTTGCAAGACTCGATTTGAAGTTGTACTCACCAAGCTGTAACAAAGGTAAGCCTCACTTTTCTGTTGCTTTATATTTATGGATTTATTTATAACCTGCTTTGGCCTTATTTTTCAGAGCTTACCTGTTTGCAGATGCGCGCCTTTTTATTTCTTATTTTATCATTTGCAGCACGCCTTAGGTACGCTATTATTTTCCCTGACACATTTACATCTAAATGTTAACCTCAAATTTAATATTTGAACGATTACAACCTCAAATATTAACTGAATCCATAATACTTTTGTATTGCTATTCAGTTTACCTCGCGCTCTAATACCACACCAGACTGTTTACAGTTCTGCCTCCATGTGTAGCCAAAGCTGCCAGTCTGTTACGCACAGCTTTCATTTATCTGGAGCATTAGACATTTATACTACACAATTTTATTTTCATTCAACATAGTGATAGAATGCAATCAAGTTTTTTATTCGTAGGCTTCTTGGAGTTTTTTTTTTTAAATCATTGTTTACAAATGTGATAAAATCATCCCTGGTGGGTCTGTTGTGTTTTTGATGTTCATGACGTGGATCCAATATTGTGCCCTAAAAAACAAGACCGGTTCAGGAAGAGGGTTTTACTGGATGCATTCATTTTCATTTGCCCAACATGTGACTATGAACAACTTAAAAACATGAATAAAGAAGCTGGGAGTATCACTGGCAGTGTTGTGCTTCTTTTTTCCTGCAGCCTTAAAGTGGATTAATTTTTTTTAATGGCTATATGTTTCCATTACCCATACTTTTGTGAGCTTGTACTCATATATTCTTTTCATGCTGCAAAATTACTTTTGGATTGTGGCTCTATTTTCTTGTGCGTGCACTAACTCTCCTTGTTATTTGGGAGCAGTGCCTTGTTTGAGTTTATCTGCTTGTGTGAAGGAGTTCTGTCTTAGAATAAACAGCTGGATGGTTTACAAATGGTTAGTAAATAGCAGAGGTTTAAACAGCTGGTTATGCTCATAAACCCACTTTAGCTTAGTAGTCTGAGATTCTCCGGCAGAGCTGATGTCTGTAAATGAGTGTTTGTAGCAGAAACCTGGAGAAAGGGCTTTGTAGACTGTTATTGTAACACAACAGTGAGGTCAGGGTCATGGAGTGTGATGAAAATAGAGCTCAGTGAAAATAGTTTCATCCACACTTGAAGTGGTAACATGGTACATGTAAACAAATTGATTTGATACAGAATGGGCAAGGACAAAAGGTTAGACTAATCTTTCAGATGATTTGTGATTTATACATGGATCATTGTGGTCGCTCCCAGCTGTCTATCACTCATTAACTCCAGACTTTATTGATGACCACTCATTGTTTGGAACACCTGTTAAACTGTCCCATTTAGCATTTGTGCCTGTCATCATTTGTAACCTTTTGAGCAGGCTTTTCAGCAAGAAGTTAATATTTTATTTGGATGGCACCAGTAACAATGTTTTTCTCATTGTCTCCTTCTTGAATAAGAGTAAAGACATGGTTTAACCCGGCATTAGGTGAGTCTCTAATTACAGAGCAGCCCGCATGTTTAGTGTCATGACGTAGGAATGTGTTTTGGGTGCTTGGAGAGGAGCAAAAAGAAGCTTCTCTCAGGGGGTTAAGAGTTACCTTTCTATTTTTTTTGTTGCACAGGAACACACTCTAAAATAAAATTGTAATTTATACCAAATGGATGAAGCAGACATCTCATAAAGTTTGGCTCCTGTCCATAGGGACTCATCCGTTTTGCAAAGTTCCCAAAGATCTGGGTGTAATCTTCACACCTCATTGCAGCATCACTGAGACTTGCAGGAATAGGGCTCTTGGGAGTCTTGGTTTTGACATGTCACATAAATTAATAAATGCAAACTGACTTATTGCTGCAGTTTGGATAGCAAAGCATCATATCCTCTCATGTTTGTTTTTCCCTGCAGAGATTTTTTAAAAACACGCCTTGTGTGCTACTGGAGGTTGGTCAAACATGCAGTTGGACGGCCTGTGGACGGTCCACGCCCTCCTGGCACTGTCCAGCTTTGCTCTAGGGAACCCGATGAGCAATGACCCAATGGCCGCACCCCGTGTCTTCATTTCCTTCAAAGGTAGGAACCTGAACCTTGTCTTCCTCCCCACCTGCCCTACATTTCTGGTTTGCAACTGGTGTTATGGAGTTTCTGATCCTTCAAATTCTGTGTTTGCTTCTCTATCTCTGCCACGTGTTTGCTCATTGTATGAGTGATGGCATGACAGTTGTATAATTGGAGTGGTTGTGGCTTTGATAAGTGCTAAAGGTTTTTGCTGAGGAAGAACTTGCAGCTTCACCACACTCTCATGTTACACCGCAGAGCAGGCCATACACAAATCATGCAGCCATGTAGAGCTCATTTGCTACCCCCCCCCTCAAACCTTCAGGCTCTGTAATAATCACCAGATGCTTCCACTGGCTTACTGTATACTGTACAAACATTAAAAAGTGCAAACAATGACAGAACACGTGCACATATTGAAAATAGTGTACCTCTTGTTGATGCTCTTTGAAAAAATATACGCTTCTGCTTTAGTTAATCAGATGCAGTGTCTTTATGTTTAATACGCTTTGTTATGGAATACCTACATTGGAACCATAGAGATAAAGGCATAACCAGGATCTTCTAATATCTCTATTGCTGTCATGTGATTATTCCTTGGAGAGACAGACTTGGACTTCAGAAGGCTGTTTGTACATTTCAGCAGCTGTATAGATTAGGTGAGATGGGTTGCCGGGTTCAGAGGGGTACAGAGTGAGAGAGGGTATTATCTAGAGCAAATTGCCAGGATCAGCCAAGCAGAGCGACGTCCCTAAAGCCTGTCCTGCTCCCAGATCAAGCCTTTGATTAGCACCCAGAGAAAAGCTCAGGGAGCGAGCCGTAGCACCCCTGTTTGCTTTGCTTTCCATTTCCCAGCGCTCCTCGGTACAAGTTGACTTAATTAAGTGGACTGGCACGGTTCATTGTTAAAGGCGTTTTCCTGCTTTAATCAAGTAGGATTTAACACATCAGTGAACGCACATCCAGAGCTCAGCAGTTTTTTTTCTTTCAATTTCAAAATATCATTTTAGCTAGCTCTTTTACCGATGCAGCGTTGTTTTTGAAGAACTTTTTTAATTGTGTTTTTCTGCTGCTCTGTAGGCTTCTCTGTGAGCCTCACAGAGAGACTCATTGAGTGCTTTTGCACAGGAGCATCTTTGGATGACTGAACTTACCCACAATATATTAGAAAGCAGCAGACTACAGGCACTATTCTTTGGCTGACACGGGGTGGAAAAAGCTCGGCTCTGCTGCTTACCTGTGTGTGTTTGCCTCTCCAGTCAATATGAATTTCACAGTCTACTGCTGCTGCCTCTCTCAGAGGAATGCACCCCCCTCTCCATTCAATATTATGACTCTCTCTCCCTTAATTGCTTTTTGAGAGGCCCATGTAGTCCTTACCTTGGCAAGCTGGCTGCACTTCCTCAGATACATCAAGATGTGTTAAGTTTTTGCTCGAGCTGTTTTGGAGAGCAGTTTTCTTCTTGGCAGAGACTTAAATAGAATATAGTATGACCGAAAGTGTGGATTTTACGTAGTTTTGATGATGAAGGAAGGAATGTGTAAATTATCCACTCTCTGTTTATATTATTGTCAATTTGGTAGTGTGTCACATTGTGAAGGGAAACTTAAATAGCAGAAGTAAGGCAGTAATGTTTCTCTCCCAGTTGAACTACAAAGTCTGTGAAATAATACTTGGAAGTAGACTTTGATCAGGCTTATCACCTCATCTCTTCTAGTAAGCCAAAGAGAAAAGGGCAGGGTTAGCAAAAAGAAAGAAGCTGCCTCAGTTTACACAGCAAACAGGTGTAATCAGCTAGGATAAGAAGTGTAGCAAATCTGCGGTAGGTCATCTGTGAACATTTTTAGGTTAGTTGAGACAAGATTGCTGTTGCTGGTCACTCAAAAGAGTCACATTAAAGAGTCAACCTGAAAATGCTAAGAATCTGATAGCTTGAGTTAATACACACCTAGAGCGAGTCCTTTCATGAGATGTAAGAATATTATCAGCTGATATTAAAGTTAACACTTAAGGAGAGACGTTTTATTGTGACACAGTTTGCTCTTTGGGGGCAGAATCATACATTTCTTCTTTTGAGTTTATTTGAGGTGAGATCACAGCAGATCATAGTTTTGAGTTTTGATTACTCTGCAGATAATCCTTTTAAATAACTAATAATGCTCTTTGAAAATATCAATGTTGTTATATTGTTAAAGTGTATTTAAATGGCATTCAATCTAACCATCAACCATAACCTCCTGTGATTAAGTTTATTGTCTGATATGAGAAATGGAGCATCAAAACTTTACATTTAAGAAGGTGAAGCCAGAGAATGTTTAAAAATGACTTCATGTTTTTTCAAAATAACTTCTGATTAACTGTACAGCTTGTCTTATTTCAAGACATGTTATTTGCTTTTTTAATGACTCATTTCTGTAATAATTCATTGTTGATTATTTGTTCACTTCTGTTCTCTTAGTAATGGGTTGAGCCTCAGTGATGGTTCTTTGTGTGGAGGAGCAGAGTTATACTCTAGTTAAGCAATCATTCTTGATTCTGCACAAATGTAGTGCCACTTGTTGGCCGATATTTAAAGTGTTCCATCACTGAAGTGAAAGAGTGAATTAACATGTGAAAGGATTGTGTGAGAGCTTCGCCTCTCCGTGAGACTCCAAAGACATGCAAGTGCCTTTGTGGCTTAAATCCATTAAGAGGTCAGCAGATTTAATGTTAGAGTTATTTTTCACATTCTGCTTTTGTGTCACACATGAGGTACAAAAAACATCATACTTTCTGAATGGACAAGGTGCTTCTGCAGGAAGTTTGGCTTTGAAATAGAGTAATGTTACTGCTGTTGCGCTGCCAAAATTCCCACGCTAACATTTTTGAGTTCATGCATTAAGCAGATCTAAATGTAAATCTGTGCTTATGGCTCTGATATTTCAGCCTTATAACACACATTCACTCAGAGATTCCACAACTTCATTCACTACAGTTAATCACAAAGTATCATTTTATGCAGCATTTTGCTGGAGCCATCTGTGCTATAAATGTATTTGTTTAGTGATGACTTAAACTTCTAAAGAATTAGGGATCTGTAACCAAGGAACTTTCACTGCTGACATTAACAGTAAGAAAGTAAACTTTGCTTCATAATGAGTTGAAGCTCTGGATCAACAATCTTCTCAACTGTAAATTCTCCCTTTGAAAAGCTATGTAGATGTAATCTACTGCTGAGAGTGGAGACGTGACTTGTGAGGATTAGCCCAATGCACTTTTCACCTTTTTTGAATTGGTGCTAATGAAATGTGAATGGCTTCATTCTACAACATCAGCAACAGAATTATGGTTATCCGGCACAAAGGAAAAGTCTTTATGTACCATAACATATGGGATTACAGCACGCTGCTCCCTCCTCCCACTGTTTATATACAGTGTCAAATCCAGACGTTACCAGAATGTGGGTCAACTTTGCCACAACACACAACAATAATACACAAACTCAGTACTGCCAGGGCAGGTGGAAGTGAAAGGGAGCAGCTCTCGCTTGTCATTATTCCAAATATTTCCCATCTGCATGCCTCCTGTGAAGGGCTAACAGCAGGCTCCTATTTTTACTCCTCAGCAAAGTCTTAAGTCTATATCAGGGGTGAGTGTGTGTGTTTCGGTGAGTGTGTTTGAGTGGGTTAGAAACCCCCTTTTGGGGTGAAATACCAGGAATTCTTATGAGTTAGCCATAATGCGATAGATATACTTTGTGTTTTTCTGACTTTTAATGACAAAAGGAACAGATGGGGTTCATCTGAAAGTGTGAGCTAAGAAGCAGCTTAGGACTGTATCCATACAGTGTAGTGGATGTTTTGATAGCTCAGCAGTTTGCTATCAGTTAATCTCATGGCGTGGTCTAAACTATGGCCCTGTCACATATGTTGGTAAATGTTTAAACTGTTGTTGCTGTTATTGCACAATACAAACAAGTGGGGATTTCTTACTTTGAGCTCGAGGAGCATACATTAGCGGTCAGAAGGATCTTCAGCCCTTATCACTGCTGAGCTGATTGGCTGTGACATAAAGCTTTTTGGAATATTTTGAGTGTTGTTGAGTGTTTACCCACTTTAGTGCCCATTGGAGGGAACAGATATCGTGTGGTTACTTCAGCGTGCTTGCTCCTAGGCCTCTTTCCCCACACTATTGAATAAATGCAATGTGACATACTGTAGATTTTTACATAAACTTCCTGTTTAGCTACCTCTGTTTCTTGTTAATATGCACATTGGCATACCTTTGCCCTAACTGTAATATTGCTGTGTTAGCAAACCACATGTGTATGCCACAAAACCACTGCCCCAGTAGTCTGGCACTACTGCTGGTGTTTGGCTGTGATCTCTAATTTCTGTTTGTCAGTGCCGAGTCCATATATCCGAGTCCACCGCAGCAAAGTTAAGACTGACAAAGTATTGGAAACCACTATTACTTTGGCCATGTCCCAGACCTCAGTTTTTCTCCACAGTAGCTTACCAAGATATATTTAGAGTAAAGCTCTACTCTCCCATAGCACATAGCATTCATTTGTAGGTCTGTGGTTAACCATTGAACACAGTTGGTAAGGTGGTGAGTACACTGCAAGTGCAAATGCAGCTTGTTACAGCACAAGTTATGCTCAGCTGTGATTCTGCTGTCAGAAGAGTCAATTTTTGCGTTGATTCTTGTTGGTCAGAAGCCATCCTTGACCGTATAAAATGTTGAAATATAACTTAAGTGAATATAGAGAAGATGGTGAATATTGAAGCAGACATTAAAGCCATGTGATTCAGAAACAGATATCCTCCAGTGTGGTGCTTTTGCCTGATTCTTAAAATGTGTATCAATACTTCAGGTTTTACAAATTGTGTATCATTTAATTGTGAACATCATTGTTGAGCAATCATCATGACAGGATTCCATGCCTTTGCTTGTTGATATATTTTTAAAATCTTGTTGCTTTATCCCTTTGCTAGAAGACAGTAACAGATTTGTGTTTTTTAAAGGAGTAAATGTCAGCATGAAATACATCTCTTGTTGAATTACATCTCTCTGCTTCCCAACCCCTACATTGAGAGCATATAAGAACAGCTCAATTTGTTATGGTACACTTCATCTATTTTCAATTAAAGTCATACAACAATTGTGCTAAAATTAAATTTGATTGCTGACCATGTGCCGTGCTGGACAAAACTTGAGACATGGATGATTATCCAGTCAGTGGTTGTTGTTATCATACAGTACGTCTGTCTCAGGTTGACAGGTCAGGACTCAGAGATCGATAAGCTGTCTGCCTGTGAGCCTGTTTTCTAAATTATGCACCCTTTTTGGTAGATGACAGATATGACTTTGATTTCATTTAATTTATGGGCCAGTTGGTAACATCTGTCATTGATAAACAATAATGATACTCTCAAAAGATGGAACATGTAAGTAGTCGTGCTCTAGACACAGGTCTTGGTCATATTCAGGGCACAGCCATCAGTGGACTTTATGAGGTTTCAGTGTGAGTTTCAAACTCTTCTGACAACACTTACACTTTTTTCATAGCAAGTCTCCACACCTTGGATATTGCCCTAGGCAGTTGCTTCCACATAACCATGAGGGATTTGAATGCATTATAACCTGTTTTACTCACTCATCAACAATTAAAGCACTGTTATGTGTGAAATGTATGTTTTTATTCAAAAGTGGCACTAACCTATCTCAACAAAGCTTTGCAAATAACCATATAAATAACTTTAGTATAATAAAAAACAGTATAGTTTATATTCTCACCCTTCCCCTGTCAGGTATATCTGTGGGATGGAGGTGTGATATTCCTCAAGAAAAGATGAGTATGTTGGCACCTTTCATCACATTGCCCCTGAATCCAGCAACAACCTGGTGTGTGTCTCTCTTATGGTGCCAGTTTCCCTCTGCAAATAAAATCTCTGCCACAGTGTCATCTCATAGGAGTGTCTGCCAACCATTGATGCTGTCTGCACCTCCAGCCGGTGCTGCTGCTCCTGGAATGTCTGTTTTATTCTCTTCTTCTTATGGTTGTTAAACACATGCATGCCTTTTTCATGATGGCCAATGAATCAAGTCATTGTGTTTTAGTGTTATAGTCTATAGCTACTTGGCACCTTGCTCTACTTGATTCTAATGCCATATGGCTGTGAGGTTTTGAAGTGTATCTCAGGCAGCTTGGGTGGTCCTAGTGTTTGATAAAAGAGGACATAGTATCAGCGCTTGCATCTGGAATTCTCACATCTGTTGAATAAGAGTTTGATGTATTGAATAGTTGCGTGTGCAGTCGTGGGTTGCAAGGCTCCAGTGCAACTCCATATCATTGTGGACAAGAGAACTTCAAGTTAACAGAGTGCCAGAGTGACTATATTCAGTCTGAATAGAGTCCGACTCAGTTTTGAATGCTCCGTTTCGTGCTGCAGCTCTGTTTGTCTCCTCTTTCTCATTGCCCTCGACATGGGCATGGCAGTAAAACACAGGGACTGGGCTATTTGGGATTCCTTGCATGAAAGCCCTGCATGTTCGTAGCCTCTGCAGAAAGAGGGATATGTTGTGAGTTTGGTCCCCCCACTTGAGTCGGGGAAGCACCTATGAAACAGCCTACTGGGTCAAGTTTCATTCTGTCAGTGCCTTGCCTCCAGTGAAATCAAGATTGTCTCTTGAAAAGACTGAGGACTCAGTGTTGTCTGTCTGTCTTGTCTTTCAGGGGGATGTTGTTGCATCTGTTTCTCCTCCTGTAACCCCCTCCTCACCAGACTGGAAAATACCAGCCAAATTGTCCAGATATTATGAATCACTTTTCCCAACCATGGCAACATCTCTTCCAATTTGTTTTTGTTTATATATTGTTTTTTTCCCCAGCTTCATAAAATGGCCAAATGATTTACACCAGCCATTAAAAAAAGAGCAGACCTACTAGTATTGTATCTTTATGTCAATGGGGAATATAGGAAAACATGTTGGAGCAGTTAAAGATCCCACATGTGCAAACCGAGTATTATTAGACAATACTTTTATGTCCTGTAATCACAAAAGGTGTCGGAACAAAATGTCTAGCTGTGCTTACTAAAGACCAAACCAGACACATCCTGGATATCCTGTCGGGTGTGATTAAACTTTTTGAAACTTCTCAGTGATACGGAGAAAACTGTCACTCAACTTGCTACCCTTCAGACACCTCTTAACAGACAATGATATGGCATTCTTACGCTTGACATGTTGGTCGCACCTTGCAGATGGTCAGGTTCATTTATGCCTCCTGCTTGGTATCTAGCACACCTGCCAAGCTTCAAGGTTGGTCCCTTTTCTAGGTGGCATAATTAGACTTCCTGTGGGATTTCATGTCCTTTCTTACTTGAGAAAACAGGGCATTAGTATAGACTGGATAAACAGGTTGAGGACTCAGACTGGCTTTGTCTCTGTTACTCTGATGGGGCTGAACATATATTATTAGCACCAGTGTGTCTGTGGCAGATTAAGGTGTCAGGTAGGATAATGGTCCAGAAGGATTAGATATGTTCCTTGAAGATCTATTGAAGACAGATGTGTTATATTGTTGTATCACATTTAAACGTGTGATTTAAGAAAGCAGTGTGAATGAACAGAGAAAAGGAACAGCCAATATAGGAGGGGTAGGAATACACAAGGTGAAAATTAATACAATGGCAACTCAAGTAGAAATCTTAGAACTGTGCCCCCACCTTAAACTGCTATTGTATCCTGTCACACAGGGTTGGTTGTGTATCATGTGTCAACAGGCATCTGAACTTGATTATTAGAGAGTGAAACTATACCGTAGATTCTTTTCAGATATTAGTCTTCTCCCATTTTGACATCAGTATTTCCTCTTAAGATGCCTTGTCAAAAAAAGGGTGGTGTTAAGCTTCTGTGCGACTCATCCAGAACACTGCACACTGCCTTGTTTTTGACTTCCACAAACTCTCTTGTATCACCCCACTCTCCCACTGGCTGTTTGTAGCCGCTTGTATCATATTCAGAGCCCAGTGCTGGCATACCAGCCTTTGAAGCGATCTGCAACCCTGTATCTGCAGCCCTGAAAACCACACCGCCTCTCCCTGCTCTGCGTCAAGGTACAAGAATCTTGCTCTTTGTTACAATACTTCAAATTATCACTTCTTCACTGTTGTTCTTTCAATATCTCCCAAATAGTTACAGCCTGTCGACCAGCAGTACTTTCTGGGGTTGCTGACTTTGAAGTTATCGTCTCACAATGGGCCTTATATCATCCTCAAGTCTATGAATAATTTTTCCCTTTTAACTCTTCTGATCTGGAAGGACTTTCTTACCTTGTTCTTTAATGCCAAATTATTCTTTTTTTTTATCTTTCTTTTTTTTTTCTTTCATGGACAGTCTTCAATCACCAGCATACAGGATATATCATGTCATTTTTTCTGTCAATGTTTGATGTATCGCACAGTCAGATTGAATATTGGCCGTCACTTGGCCAAAACAGGTTATCTTGAAGTTGTCATGTATTATAATGATGTTTTGTGCTTAAAGTTGAAGATTGATCCTTGTCCACTGCCTTAGATTATACCTCATTTGTACGTCTGAACAAAAGCAAAATAGAATTAAATGGATATGTATCTGCAATGGCTGATTTATGTCATAATTAGAATTACCTTCTTAATTTACTTAGTCCTGCTTCCGTGCCTGTGTTAATCCCTGAAGTCACAAGGATATGGGAGATCCTCAGAAAGGTCAAGTGGGAGAGCACGACCCTGACTGAGGAGGCCAAGGCCACTGCCCCCCTCTGATCTACAACCTCAACATAATTTCTCACTCTCTGTCAGTAGTAGATTAAGTTTCAGGTGCTTCTCGCTTCCTCAGAGCTGCAGACTAGTGCCCATTAATGTGACCCGTCTTCTTTGAGGTGTGCAATAAATACACCGTTAATGTGTGGTGCACTGTAACCTTATTATTAGACTGAACATAACTGTACTCTACAGATCACTCACAGTAAAACTGTGCTGTGGAGGTTGAGTTTACTTGGACCTTTTTCCTGCCAGAGAAAATTCTGTTTTAATTTGAGTGAGCTGATGTCAGAACGCAGCATAGTCAGGAAATTTCAACACAAGCAAGCGGATGCCTTGGGTGATGACATTTATATAATGTGACCCGTGTTTAAGTAATGATTCTAGAGGTGACAAGCCCCCGGGATTCTGGATTAACCCATGCACAGAGCCGCTTGGTGGCACATTTTGATGGGAAGCACTATTTGATTCAACACTTGTGTGAAGAAGCAAAGTGCAACACGAACTAGGATAAAAAACATCAGCACTGGGATGGCCTTAAGCTCTCTTCTGCTGTCCAGTATTTTTTTTCACTCATTTGTTGATACTGTGGATATGTTCAAATCCTCGTAGCATTGATATGAAGGCAAAAACTTATGTCAAAGCAAATACTGACTTGACTGAATTCACGAAAGAAAGAAAAGTAAACGTAAAATAAAACATATGGAAGTGTGAAACAACAGGATCAGCAGTTTTAATATTGAATTCATTTGAAACTTTTCACCTTGTCTACCCCAAAGGTAAAATTCATACTGTAAGGGGACAGAGCTCCTGAAATGATATGAGGTGCATGAATGCATGAAATATTCTGGAGTGCATATGAGCAGCTTTAATGACTTCAAATAGTTGTTTACCATTTTTACTTGGTGTTAAAAAATAAATAACATTTCACTTCAGGGGTGAAGTAATTTTTGGGATCAATATGTTTTTAAAGAAACACTTTTTTCATTAGTACGCAAGTATACAAGACAAAAACAAACTCTCCATATGTGACTCTTTTTCCATGAATGATGTGCTGCACTTCAGTTTTAATCAACCAAATGATAACAAATGTTATTGCAAGGCTGGTACATAATCAGCAGATGTAGACAGTTCTCTTTGTGAAATCTTTCAGAGAGAGCTCAGGGCAGTGCTTGGCTACATTGTCAATGATAGACACTCTTCTAACAGGCAGCAACCTCAAGCTGAACCAGACTCATTGGTGAACAACATTAGAGCCAGACCGTGAGTAATTTGGCCATGGGTGTAAAGATAGTTTAAGCTGAAATGAAAAATAAAACATGTCACATTGTTTGATTTTGTTTCCATTATAATAAGAAATTCAAAAGTTACAGTTTAGCTGTTTGGTCAGCATACACTCAATATCCAATCATACTCACGAGGATTTGTTTAGAAATTAGGAAGTGAAGTCATTTTCACATACTAAACTAGAGTTTGAGGTACAATTCCCTGGGTAAAATGCAGTCAACATATCACCCATTCCTCACAAACAGTTTCTCAGAACTGTGTCCCTGCTTCCCCAGCCTCCCTCATCTGGTCAGTGGTGAGTATATAAGCCTTTAGCAAGAGGAAATTGGGTTGTTTGGGAGACAACATTTATTCCTATAAGAGCACTCATGCAGTTAACAATGCAAGCTCTTTGATGCCTTTGTAGTTGCTTGGTTTTGAAATGCTGATTTGAAGATTTCCCTATTGCTGCCCCCTGCCTGTTAGTCGAGTAGGTGTTAATTGCAATGTGTGGGGATGGACTCATTCAGATCCATTCAAGACAGGCTAGGGCCATCGTTGACCCCCCGACAGGCCGTTTTTGTGGACGAGCCATCCTTTAAGGCCCCCTCCTGCAGCAGAGCCTCCTCTTGATTGGTTAGGGGGCGGAACAAAGGGAACCCTGGCATGCAGTTCTCCTTGTTGTTGTTGTTGTTGTTAGACGTCGCCCGCCTACACACTCTTCCCCCTGTGAAGGTCCTATAGCTGCAGGGGAGTTTGTGTAGGTTTGCCTCTTATTCATAAAAGTTCATTCACATTCTGGGAGACCTGGGGGTGGGCGTCAAACCCACATCAGGCCTTTTTTTGTTAAAGAATGTGGCGCACAGCATCCCGCTGGGATTTCTATGTGCTTCCTATAGATTCCCCAGTCCAGGTTTTAGGTTCTCCACTGCTAAGGGGCATGGAGGACAGCCGTCTAGGATGGAGGTGAAAAATGAGATAACTCAGATGGAGGAAAAAAGCAAAGAATAGAGGAACAGAGGGCACTATTTTATATCACCCTTCAGCCTGGCATCATGCCAAACCAGTAGTGTGATTTGTAGCAACATCAAAGCACATAGAGATTATGAGTATCAGGAGGGTTGTTTGTAGAATTATTTAGTAATCCCCTAATGTTGCTCATTCGATCACTCAGCCCCTTTCTTTGATTCCCTGATCTCCCTGCTTGTCTGAGTTAGACATTCATGCATTTAAACTCTGAGTCTTCTAATTGTTTTATAAATCTTAAGATGAGAGGGTTGGTGTTACTGTGTGCTAAGTCCCTGTTTGACTTCTTAATTCACTTGCTTGTTTTCCTGCTTAGCCATTCAATAGAGGGTCAATGAATACTTTATTGCCACTTTACTGTGTGGATCAGAGTGGCCGTATTTATTTTCCCTCCAGGGATGTCCTGTGGCGTTTCCCAGAGTTTTGGAGCAGCCTACTTTGCATTTCCTTTCTGTGAGAAGACAAACGGGCCGAGAGTCCAAGATGAACCGCTCAGACAGAGGGAGGGAGACAGAGAGAAGGGGACAGAGAGAGTAAGAGAGACAAGTCAGGCAATGGCTTGGATTTCACTCCAACTTCTTTCCCTCCAAGTTCTGAATCAGTCCAATGTCTCTCTTGTGGGCTACAGTGTGGATCAAGTTTTACCCCCACTTACACCCCCCCCCCCCCCCCCCCCCCCCCACACACACACACACACTCCAGTTTGGACATACTTATGTTCCCAGGGTGGAAAAAAAGACAGACAGCAAGGTTACTTAAAGAGAAATGAGGTTAAATAAAATGTTTTCAAAGTTCATTTTGATTAGTTTCCCAGGGTAACAAGATACACACACCAAAATTCCTGCTTGTAACTGTACGTTGTTAAACATGGTCATATCCTGTCACTTGAACAGAGTGCATCTCTGCTGGTACGTGGTCAGGCATACACCAATACATTGTGGTTTTACTTCTGCTGCCTTCACTGCTTGATCAAGTACCTGACTCCACCTCAGGTGAGAAATGACTTATAGCATCGCCCACATTTGCAGTTTTTCTCCTCTTTGGCCCATAGCTCTGTCAAACAGTGCTCAGCGATGTAGCTCAACTGTGACAAGAGTTTGCTTTTTTAAAGCCTGTAATTAAGTCAGTTAGCTCTCCCTCCCTCCTTCATAGTGCATGACCAGATAGGGGTTCAAGGGGGTCCCAGAGTCCACCTCTTTCTTGCATTGGACCGGCTGAATGATGGCTTTTTAATGAGGCCTCCTTGTAGGAAAAAAGCCAAAACTAGTGGTCACAACCTGAAGGAATGTTTATAAGAGTGGCAAAAAGAGCAGCAACGAATAAGCAGCTCTTCCTGTTTTCTTAAACGTGGAGGCAGCTTTAAGTAAAGGTAATTGATCGGAACTAATTAGGGGATGAGAGATAAATGATGCTTAGGTGAGATGCAGCGTTTTTAATGACGCGCTGTGGGGATGGAATGCACTGTGGGATCAACTCTTCAGAGAGTAATGGCCACACACCTGCAGTAAAGCTCCATCATGTGTTTGTGTTTGTGGGTTAATCTCCAAGGCACTCAAGACTCATTGGCTGCACTGGAGCGTGTGGAAATTATTGGTCAATCAAGTATATTTTCTAGAATGACTTTATATGAGTCTTTGATTGGTGTCTGAAGTATTTCTTATTTGGAAAAAAAATAATGTAAGGGAAAGAGAATCAACTGTCAGAGTGAAAAGGAGGTTTTGATTGTCTGTCACTTGTTGCATGTGGAAGTGTATGGTTGACTGGGATAGATAAAAAAAACTCTTAATTTTAACAAATGTAATGTTTTCTGGCTGAAGGTTAAACAGCAGTACCAGGAATCCCTTCAACTACAGAGGTGGACAGGGGGAAAATAAAACAAACTTTGCTTTTTTGTTTTAAACTACATTTTCTATGCATGAAAACACAATCTTAAATCTATAATGTGATTAAATAAATGAAAATTAGTACTCTATTTAATTCCAAATTCAAAAACATTAAATGCTATTTGCATTTATGGTTTTTCTGAACTCCTGGATACATGCACAACATTATACATCAAAAGTTATGAAGTTTGACACACATATTAACGTAGCTTTAAAATTAATTTAACAGTTGAACTCATAGGAACACTTTCTATACTTAAAGTACTTTTAACTTCATAACCCTGCCATCAAACTATTACAAAAATGTAATCAATGAATCAATGAATAATGAATTATGATTGATTAGAGATTAGTTAATCATTGATCACATGTATCAATAGCGTGAGAAACATTGATTTGTCATGTTTTAAAATACGCTGCAGTCACCATAAGTGCTGGTTGATTGAGTGAAGACTGATGACTCTTTTCACAGCAGGGGCCGACCTCTTCATCCTTCTTTGTCGAACACCTCCCCAGTTGTCTTTTCTAGCAACATGTTTCTGCTGTTTGGAGAGGGTTGCCTCTTGAGATGTCAAGAAAATCCACTTTCATGTGTTAACCAGAGGGGATGTGTGAGCCAGCTCTGAAAAGTGCTGTCATGACCCAAGACAACCACCGACACACCTGATAGTTTACCTGTCAAAGAGTTTCCTCTCCTTTTTAATTCTCCTTTATCATTTGTGGGATTGCTTTCATGTGATATTAAACATGTGTTGATACCTCTGTGGGTATAACTGTCCTTTCGGGAAAGAAAAACAAATCACCTCTGTCAAAGTAGCCCCAATTAATTACATTCTGCTGTAGGAAACAGGACTGTGCCAGCAAACTATCACATATTTATTCCTCTGCACTCAATTATCTGATCATAACATTAGGACTGTGAAGAGATGAACATTCTGAAGGAAAGTGCTGCTGTTAAATGCTCTGTGTCAGTGGAAGCTGCAGCCTTGGTCAAGGCGTCATTCATCACCTGCTCCTTGTAAACAAAATAGGCCTTGAGTTTAATGGTGATAAATATCCCGAAATATGAGTCCTTGCCTGCTATGCATCAATGTTAACATCACTTGGCTGTGAAGTGAGCCAATATTTATGAATGATCCTTCATGCCTTGATAAATACATGAAAACACTGCAGGTGTAAGAACTAAGAATTGTCCCGTGCTGAGAATGTAGAATAAAGTGCATTTTCCGTTTTTCATCTTTTTGTCAAGATATTAATAAAAGGACTGTAGGCACGTCTTTATTCACAGTGGTAGCAGCTCCCTATAATGCTGCTAAACCTTATGTAGTTTATGTCAACACTGCAAAGGATCCTTATTCCCCATCTTCTTACTCCATTCATTTGTAACTACAACTGTCAATACTGTTGACCATTATCTAAAACACAGTTTGTGCTGTACTGTTCAGACATCCACAACTTTGAGTGCCGTTGAAACTTGAAACCTGTTTGAAACCTTGTCAGCTGTTGTTGCAAATAAAACCAGTTAAAACTTTTGAACCTTTTTCAACCCTTCTTCTACTACAAAAGTAGTATGATATTGACATCTCTAAGTTTGTTTGCATTTATTTGTTCGAGATGTTTGATGATAAAAAAAAAAAACTACTAAAAAAGGGAGTGTTGAGTTTAACCAGACATTTTCAGTTATTTTGAAAGCCTATGCATTTCAACAAGTAGAGTAGAAGTGCAAGTAGAAGTTGACAACAAAGCTAGGAGTTATTTAACACACATGCACAATACGTACTGAACAGATTTAAATATAAAAGAGCACTTGTGTGACCCATTGGTGTGGATGCACCACAGTCGATCTACCAGTGTTCCCAATTGCTGATGTGTTGCAGTTAATTACACATTATTTCCAGAATATTTTCTTAGCAGTCAACCCTCTCTGCCAGAGATACAGGCCATACATCTGTGATGAATACTCTTCATTCTACATTTCCCACATAAACTGGGAGGCAGATTACTCACCCTTCTCACAGAGTTCCAGAGGAGCTCTGTTTTGACTTGTCTTGCTTAATTGCGGTGTCAATTAAAATATTTTTCGGGAACATCACGCAGGCGGGGTGAGGGCCTGGAGGATTGTGAGAGGCTCCTTCTTGTTCACAGCTGTGCATCGCCTGCAGTGCTGATGCAGAGCCAGGAAGAGACTGTGGGGTTGAGTTGCTGAGAGTTTAACTTGTGAGCAGCCAAATAAAAGCCTAAGAGGTCTGTCCAAATCAAATTAAGCTTTTTTTTTTCTGTACGTTCCAGAGAGCAGTAACAGATAGCTACTTTTATCATGATGTCAATATAAAGTGTCAGATGTTTGAGATATTTGAACTCCTTGATTTAGAGATTGTAGAATTACTCTCAAGTGAGTTGGACTCTTAAAGAAATCATCAGAGCTGGAGCCATATTTAGCCAATAATGAAACAAATTGATGAATTCACTTAATACAAGGCAAGCGTGGGGCCGCCCATCTGACTATTCGTTTATAAAAGGGATAGGAATTATATAATTTTATTGATATCAGTGCCATAATCGATTTTGCTTGTTGATTCCTTCATCAGTTCCTGTGGATATCCCACAGCCTGCATGCTTTGTACAAATGTTAACACAGGATAGGACATACAAACCTGCACTGCTCTGCTGAGACAGGTGAACACTCACTGATCAGTGATTCAGTTTATAGAGTTACCCTGTTAACTGCAACTTTTACCTGAACACGTCTTTAGTCGACGAGGTTACAACAGCTATTGAAAACACTCTTGTGAACGCCTAGGTTTTCATTAAAGAGTTAATATTGAATAAATAATAATTTAGGATTCCATTGCGATTTCTCTTTTTGTATTTTAACCAACAGCAGTTGTGACAGACAACCACTGATGCATTCGACTGAAAGTCGCCAGATAACAGGGTCACTCTTTAAACTGAAACACCGGCAGCATATGCGTCAAACACATGGCACCACTGATATTTGATGCTGTGCTGACATTTTTTAGCATAATTTTGGATAAAGTTTAACCACATTTGGACTGCTTCTGTCTCCTGTCTGTCTAGATTACTTCCTTGACTTCTTGGTTGTCGTTTGTGATGACTGCTCCTTACGATGTTTGATGTTGTTGTTTTGAAAGGCACGCAGAACAAAGTGGAAGGCATTGATAAGAAACTTCCAAGCATAAAGGCAAATGATGTCGATGGCAAAAACTAGCTGGGACCAGTTTTCATCTGGAACTGCTCCTTGATTCCCATCCTTAATTATAAGTCTACTTATTGAAAGAATGTGAAATTATTTGAAGGTCATCACCATTTCTTTTTTGCATGTTTTCTGAGCATGCACTGGGCCAATGATAACATGCCATATTAACTGCTTACACATTGGAGCTGAGTTTTGTTCTGTTTGGAAAAGTGTAACAAAAGAATGCTGTCTTTGGGAACAAGAAGGACTTGACCCATGATGGGTTTCATACCAAAATGATAGTTCGATGCTGTAGAGCTGCAAGACCATGGAAGAGTGTGAGAACATGGTAGTTCTGTACTGAGTATGAAGGACCTTTTACAGTTACTAAAGACAGTGTGTTAAGTTCAGTTATCTCTACTCTCAGGTTTCAAAGCCATCTTTCTTGTGAACTTACTTTTATTTCAATGAATGAAACACAAATTGTCCATCACTGAGTAATTGCATGAAGACCCTGAGCCCTTTTATAGATATACATGGGATGAAAGAACATGAACACTACTTAGGGACATTGATAGAAACACTTTAATTATTAAGGCTCAACTTTTGACACGGCACCCTCTGCAATCAAAACTGCGTTTTTGACTGTTTTACAAAAATACATTTATTGCATCTTCCACTAATCCAGTGTTTTCTAAAAGAGTTCCAAGATTCTTCTTAAGATTAGCATAAACCCTTTACAGTGGCTTGACAGCTGATAGGCCTTCAAACTCTGGGATCTGTCACTTACATGTAGCAACATGCCCCAAACAACGCAGACCATTGAGTTTATCTAACACCATGCTCTGTCTGGTCTGAACACCAACTAAGGTCTTAGCTTAACAGAGGAGCCCTCAAGGTCCATCAGAGTAGAATATTGCCCTAAACTGAGATAGAGATAACTCCAATTATCTCAGTTACACTTGTCACTCACTGAAAATAAACTTCATTGTCTTGGATTCCTCTCCCCTGCTAGTTTCTTGTCTGCACCATCCAGGAATTCACCCAGAACAAAAGCTTTATTTTAGCCACTTTGCAATCTATACTTCCGACCTCTCCTGCAACTCATTACCTGCAGCCAGAACTGCTCAAGAGGAGGGCTGCAGGGTCACGGAGAAGGATATCCTGCCTGTCAGTCAGATGTCAGGGCTGTCAGTTGTGTCTCGCTATTGCAGATTTGAACCCATGCAGGGAAAGACCGACAAGTCATTAAAATCTTGCAGAGAGGCGAGTTTTGATTTTTGCCCAAGCTCACTATATTTCCTGTCAGTTTGACTGTATGTCTGCTGCCACATGTGGATGTCACCTCTGGAGATGGAAAACTTTCCTCTGGGTCAGTAAAGAACAGGATAAGGATAAGGAGTGGTGGTGACCTAAAAGTGTTTGCTTTTTGTGCCAGCCCAGCGATGATGGTCATGTAGGATTAATGTTGTGACTAGCACAGTAATGCAAAAGAATTTGATACAATAAGAAGAATCTGCACAAAGAGTTTTGAGTGTTTCTTTTATTTGTTTTATTTTTAAAGGAAGTTCTGCCATCACTGCACCACTTCATCTCAGCTCAGAGACCCTGGAGGGAATATGGCATTGAAAATAAAGATCAGATGCTCTCTGGTGTTTGAAGTCTTGGTTCTTTGACAGAAATGCTTTTTACCTGTAATCTCAGTGGCACTGACCAGTAGGGAAAGCAGGCAAAGTGAGCCTGCTGTGGGACTGCTGTATTGCAGTACTGTGAACTTGCTTTCATACACTCTTCTTCTCCCATCAGCCCCCCTGATCCCTTCACATTGGCTGCCCTCTGCTGTCATGCCAGCCTCAAATGTAATAAATGACTAGGAATTTGTGAGCCTTTCGTGGGTTTTTGAAGGGGAGTTTCTTTGTTTGCTTCAAATGTTTGAGGTCAAAGAAAGGCTATCATGTACCCAAGAGAAACATGGATGTATGAAGTTTGTTTTTGAAATGATAAAAGGAAGAGGGATAGTATATTACAACACTCAGAGGACAGCATAATAGTTGTAAGAGATTAAAAATCAGCCAAGTAAGAGGAGCTTGTTTTCAGAAGGATAAATTACACTTTTTTACACCTGGTTATAGTTTAACACTATTGGATAGCTACAGAGCTGACCTCTAAGTGCACTCAGTCTCTGGGAGAGATTGCAGCCTGTGACAGTCCATGATGCCGCCCCATTAACTGAGATAAGGCAGCGAGGGATTGAGAAGCTCAGATCAATGAGTCATTATGTGGAGTGCAGAGCTCTTGCCCCAAACACTGCCAGAGCGGGATGCTTACAGTTGTGGCTTAGCGGCTACGCAGCAATCCATCAGCCGCTTCTCACCGACCTGCAGTGGGGCCATCCTGGAAGAAAAACCTGGCAGGATTTTCTCTGGATTAACAGTTGATTCCATGTCAAATATGCTATCCAGGAATAATGAGACAGGCATCATCCTTTTCACCTGACACTTTTCAGACTGCCTAAGCAGCCAGTATTTTTTTTTTTAAAGTGACGTGGTTTACTTTAATTCCCATTTATGGACTCTGCTTACTTGTGGAATGAAGTGGTTACACAAAGCTTGGCCTTCTTCTTGCTTCCATGGTCTCAAGTGTTCGGTTATGTGAAAAGAGGACTTAGTTTTTGTTTAAAAGAAGACTGACTGATAAAATATGGACACTCAACAGCTGTTTTCACTCATCAGAGGTCATTCAATGAATCGAATTGAGCATAACTCTTACTATTAATCATGTAATTGCACACCAAGAATATTGATGATAATCTCATACTTCCCAGTAAATGTTGAACAGAAAGTTTCTCTGCAAACTATGACAAATAGACAGCTTGAGTAATAACTGAACTTTTTGTTTTTATAGTCTCTTCCAAATAGGTTTGGCTGATCAGGCCTATGATTGCAACAATGGCTGAAAGTCTCTCTGCTTGTGTGTCACGTAGTTTGTGTTATACCACGAAAATGACATCAACAACTAACTATATATTTTGTAATAAAGAAATGAACACTTAGTCTGAGCTTAGACTTGTTTTCTTACTCTAATAATGGTTCTAATATCTTGTAAGGTCATCATAATGGTTAACAATTTAGGATGTGCTTTTTTAAAGTCTCTAATTTGAAAGTAGACATCAGTTGTAACATGCATATGTACCCAAAAATAAAGAAATTCAAAAGTGACAAAATCTGTTTTATTTTGCACATAAGTGACTCAAATTTTACTTTTATGACAGCGGGAACAGCACAGGTCACATGTAATATGTTTTTAGGATTGGGATACCTTAGTATCCGCCAGAAGTCAAGTCAGAATGCATGTGATTTTGACGTCACTCTTGAGTAACAGGATGTGGTGGGTAGTTCCTTCTCCTCATCATCATTTGCCGATTTCCACTGCACATTGTGTCTTGAAATGAAACAGTGATTCACTTATTTGGGCGGCTGTGGCTCAGTGGGTAGAGTCTGTTGTCTCTCAATCTTAAGGTTGGTGGTTCAATCCCAGCTCCTGTATTCACATACCGAAGTGGCAAGCCACTGAACCCCACAGCTCCTGCTGTTGTTCTGCAGTGTGTGAATGTGTATGAATGAGATGAGCTAATACGGATGGTCCCTTACTATCAGCCTCTACCATCAGTGAGTGAATGTGGTGTGAGGTGTAAAAGCACTTTGAGTGGCCAGAAAGACTAGAAAAGTGCTATAATGCAAGTCCATTTACCATTTACCATTTATACTTAATGTGCCATTGTGTTTACTTCTATCACTTCTGTTGTCTTTTCTGCATGCAGATCTGTTCAGGACTGTGACCAGATGACACAGAAATCTGATTTTAAAAAAAGCCATGTGAACAGCCAAATGTAATGGTTGATAATTTCAGTATCTTTATTGGTGAAACTGTTGCTTCAGTTGGTTGGATTGTGCTCTATGATCCCTCCCTCACCCCTTTCATAAATAGACTACCCACTTAAAATGCCCTGTCCTCCCTGAGGCTCCTCGCTCCCTTAATAGCCACTCGCCTGTGTTCCTCTCCAACTGGGTTTTGGCTGATATTGATCAAACTTGAAAGGGGAGCCCTTAAGTGAATGTGTAAAGAGTCCTGGTAATCAATGATTGACAGTTGGTATTTCCCTCATCAAGGTCACTTTGCCAATTTCAGAGTACAGAAGAGCTGCCGGGCAATCAAGTGATGAGTGAGAAAGAGGGTTTGTTTTGTCTCTTTGGATTTTTCTGTACCAGGGGGAAGTCAGGCCAAGAGAACAATTTTCAATCACAGTATTGCTCAAGCATCAAGAGCAGGACACAAGCACAGCTGAAAGGAGAAAAACCTATCTGTGTGCCACAAGTATATCAGCCCCCAGCTTGACATAGTGCTGTAGACAACTGAAGCACCACATCGGAGCAGCTTCAGTTCTTCAGTTCAATGTTATAGCTGCGGCTAATTGAATTCAAACACAACCAAAGTGCTATTCATTCATCCAGAGTACAAACATCATATGCTTGTGCCATTTGATTATTCTGTAATAGAAACACATAATGTTAAATTAGATGAATAGCTCTGTTTTTACAGCTCAGCCAAGACAATCTGTGGAGTACTATTTCGTCCCAAAAGGTGACTTTATATTACTATGTCACCTGGGTGCATTTGAAGTCACTTAATGCATTCTGACCAGCACATTTCCTTCAAATGTGTTCAAATAACAGCCAATGGCTAAATGAGGTCCTGCTGGGCTGTCAGCTAAAGGTAAAAACCAGCAAGTATGACCATATTACATGTCTGCACTGCTCCCTGTGCAGGCAGGGAGCAAGAGAGAATTTTGCTCATAAAGGTCCCAGACTTATTCTGTTTGGCTGGGAGTGCCAGAAAAAAAAAGAGAATCCCCCTGATTTAGAAAGCACATTTTCGGTGTCAGGGAAGAAGTGAAGGGATAAAGGAGGCCACTGAGGGGGTTTGAAAGAAGAGGAATGAGGATGCATTAGCTCTGTGTGTCTGCTTTTGTCTCAGAGGGTTAAGGTTTTGGACAACATGGCTAAAGAGAACACCTCCATATTCCATCTCAGAGGAACCATTTGAACCTTTCACACGATTCTTTCTTTCGCCTGTTCTGCACCTTCCATTTGGACTTGCCTCATTTCTACTCAGCTTGCTTGATTGTTTTACGTGTGTAGAGGAAATGCTGTCATGGGCTCTTAGAATTTGTAGATATTTCACTACTGTTGCATCTCATTTTTAACATTATGACTAATTTACTCCAGCTGCTGCATGCCTAAACCATCAGGAGTCACACTTATTGTGTGCAAAGCTACTTAACTTGCGTGTTGAGATGCACATGCTATGCCTATTATCTGTAAGTGTGTGTGAGAGATGGAGGGATGAGGTTCAAGAAGGCATGCACACAAACACATCTCCCTCTCACCCCCTATCTGTCTGCTGCTCTCTTTATCCATGTCCTGCAGTCAGTAGGCTGATTTTATCACCTTGTTAGCTGCAGGGAGATTACCAGTGACAAACTGGGATGGCTAAATCGGCTTGGTAAACTCACTGACCCTTCAAACCTCAGCCCGCCTCTGCTACTATCTCCTTAACATCCCCTTACATGGGCATAGATCATCTGCCACACTAACAGTTAGATCATAACACAAAAAAACATCCTTTTGAAGCATAAATAAAAATCATGAAAATCATGCCTGCGTAATATACTTATAAGGGGCAGACTTGTTGAACAAAGGAAATGTTATAGACTTAGTTGATTACAAATGCCAATTCTAGGTTTATGACCAATTTACATGTGCTAGTATTCACAAACTGGGATTATCATTTATTTAATTGTGAAGACCAAAAAAAATTAATTTGTCAGTTGGAGACGACCTCCCTCCCCAGATTAATTCCTCTCTTCTTAAGGGAACTTATTATCTTGTTCTGACTCTGAAAGAGGATAAGAAAGCGGAGCCCTGGAAGGCCCTTAAAACAGCCGTGGTTTACGTACAGCAGGCTTATAATGTCAGAATGCACAGTAGAACCAGTGGCCTTTGGTCCTTGTTGTCAGTTTACCTTTGAATGGGTCTCTGCTAGTGATTACAGGGCTGTGATGGGTGAGAAAGATGTTGAAAATGAAACATTTGAAATGTTGCGTTGTTTTTTAAATGAACAAAACTCAGTATTTGATAATCTTATCAATGAATGTTTTTGGGCAGGATGCAAAAGGAGGCTATTCAACCATCTAACAAGTACTGAATAAGTAACTGGCTTACATTACAGCAGCTTTAGTCCCATTACTATTCCCCATGGGCTCATTTGGTAGTGATGGAGAAATTTCCAGAACTTCCCCTGACTGATTTACCCAACGAGGCTTTGGGAAGTAGAAAACACAAAGCTGTTTGTAGAGGGCTACTCCCCTTTATTTCAGATGAGTGCTCTTTGAATAGAGAAAGTAACTGACGAGGCAAAATGTGATGCTGCTGCTGACATACACATGAAAACTAGAATTTGTCATCTAATCCCACTTCCTGTCCCCTAAGCCTGGGAATTAGGGATGCATCGGAACCAAACCGATGGCCAGTCTCTGTTCAAAGAAGGGCTGATTCAGAGGGATGTCCACTAGTCTCCTGCTTCAGTCTGGATCATCTGCTTCATTTTGAGTACGAGTGATAGGCCAGAGTTAAAATGTTAAGACTTTTCTGCCCCAACCACAACTTCTCCTTCTCCCAGCCCCCCCAGGGAACAGGAAGATAAGCGCTGAGGTGGCATGCTGTGTACATACTGAGGGTAAGGGATCAGCAGGAGCCTGGTGGGAGGAAGAGACCTGGAGCAGAGCCACAATGGCTGCTGTCACAGTCTGTCCTGTCGTCCTGTCATTTCTCAGGAAGGGGCTGGAACAACTGGCCTCCCACACAGTGACCCCACACTGCTTCAACAAATAAGGCATTCATAACCTATGGACACTACAGTGGGTCTCTGGTGTCACATACATTAGCATGCTATATCCTGTGTCTGAACAATTGTAAATCTGCCACTGGGCTGTCAGTGTGCACCTGAGAGACAAAGAATGGTATTGTTGCATTGAGACATTTTTCAGCCCTGCCTTACGAAGCTCTTTTAGGGCCAGTTTCAAGCTGCCAAGATAGTCTTTTTCATATTCACAGTTTCAGAGCACATACTGGACATTGTACAGTATTAAACTACCTGCTGCTATTTTCCTTGGATGGAAAATACTTGGATTATTGAGGATGCAGACTAACCATAGCGGTGCACAGTGGAGTGAACAGTCAACATAACCAAAAAATAAGTGTTAAACCATTAGCTGGTTGTTGGTCTGTTGCAACTACAACAGTCTTTTCCGACTCCGTTTGATTAGATGTATATCTCTTGCAGTTGTTGTGCCAGAAATATTAAACCAGCATTTCTTTTTAATTTTCTAAAATGATGCAATCACTTTTGAGTCAAGTTTGTTTCGACAAAAGCTTTGGTAATTTATATTCAAATGAATTAAGAGGGTTGATTTGGGGCAATAAGTGATGTGAGACACTGGATTCATTCAGCTTTAATTGGCTTCTGGTCTCAAACACTTGCTCACTTGGGTCCCTTTATCTCATACAGTTAAGCTGTTCAGATAGTGCATTAACATTTTAGAGTTTAATATATCTTAATTTACTAGCTGAGCCTTCAGATAGAGGGAGATAGAGCGATATCCATCTTTATTTCAATAATGCTGACTGTGCCTCACAGATACACACATCCTTGAAACCAGACAGCAGAACCCACGATGGTCGAGTGTCACTTCCTCCGAGTGTGTCTGGTATGTGGGGATTATGTGACATGAAGCTGACAAAAGCCAGGTTAAGATAACAGGCAAAAGGTAACAAAGCTTTTCAGACTTTAGTCTTTTTAACTTCTTCTTCTTCTTCAGTGCTTTTCATTTGTTTCACTGTTACAGATGCTGGAGTGCACGCCTGCCTGCTGGTTCCTCTGCTAAACAAGCATTAAAATGAATTTACCATGCTCAATGTATTCAGGAAACCATAAGGTATGCACATAACTGTGGCTAGACAGATATAATATACCAGTGATTCATTGGTTCACTGGGTGTAGTAATTCATAGTGTTAGTGCATGTGGATCTCCATTGAGCTGGATCTCAGGGCTGGCAAGTGTTAGGGTGACAGCAGAGAGGTTACAACCCAGAGCTCAGTGAGTCATGCTCTACATATACTCACTCTCTCTTTCTTGTCTTTACTCCTGTTGATCACAGGCTCATTGCGATTCTAGACAAGCCGTCCAGTAATGCCACTTTACCCCAGGCAATCCCTGTTTCCTGATTCCACTCAGGCTGAGAAGAGATAACCCTGACCCTGAGCTAATCCCAGATTAAACCAGAACATAAAGCACTGCCACTACTGCAAAGCAACCTCTGACCTCAGCATGTCTCCTGGCCCGGGCTGGAATAGCCTTGCTCACTACCACAGGTGGGTTTCACCAAGCATTGTCCAGAGGTTGTTAGGGCATGTGTACTATTTAAAGCTCAAATGGCTTTAGATGAAGGCAGGAACCAGGAACTTGGACAGTTTCCTGAGACTGAAAATACAGGTGATTCATATAAACAGTCTCTATGTAAAGGTCACTGAAGGATTGCTGGAGCTGACATGTGGGATGGGAAAGGGACAAAATGTGTCACTGTTGAGCTGGAGACTGTTAATAAAACATATGTCAGTAAAAACAGAGCTATGTTTGTGCAGATGTGAGCGATTAGATCAAGACTCTCATGGGAGGATCCCCTTCCTTGCTAGTTCTCTCCATTTCACATCCTCCTCAGCTGGATCTCCAACTTTATATGTTTCTGCTAAATCAAGGAAGGAAGGTGTTCATTTGTTTGGAGAGGGGACCCAGGTGTATAATGCTGGCCTTAAATACATTTAGCTTTCCAGTATGAGAACAAAGCATGGGAAATATTGAAAGGACAGAAGTATTTTGTCTGATTTCAGTTTTGAGCATAGATTCTTGATTGACTCAGGTTGTTTTGGTTAACTGATCCTGTAGAAGAGCACATCTGTCTTCTGTTACAAGAGTTGACATGAAAACGAAGACAAGTGTTCTTCTCCACACCAACCCCCTCACCCTCTCAGCCTGTCAGTCACAATGCTGGGCTTGGCAGTCAGCAGTAGAGGGGCTTAGGTGATGGGAGCCAGAGGCCTTGTGATAAGGCAATCTCTCCGCATGAGAGCTCATCAGAGCTGACAGTGAATACAAATTGGTGCCATTAGCGTGGGGGGCTGTTGGACAGAAGAGGGGCAGGGCACCACATTGGCTCCTAATAATAGAATGGTTGAGCCCCCCAGGTTGACAAGAGAGTGTTGGGGCACAGTGAGGTCTGATTGTAACGGGATGGAGTTGGTTTGAAACAGAAAGGTGTCATGTTTCACAGAACATCCGAGGAACCTCATGGATACTTGTAGGTTAGCAGAGGTGGTTTAGGATGTTTGTTATAGCAGTCCTTTTGGTTTGTATTCATTATCATGGATAATAATTGAACATGTGTTGAGACAGGAATGAGTCTCAATCTTTTCCTAGAGTGGGAGCAGAAAACAGAGCATGCTCAAAAAAAGTCAAAGACTGTCAAAGAGGTTCTAAAACAGGTTAAGCCCAAGTACTTCCATTCTCGGTTATAAACTGAATTTGATGCAAAGTCATACTGAAGTAGACATTTTGGTTAAATGTATCATAAATGTATTTTCTGGCTTTATTTTGCATTGTTAACGTTTTTGCTGTTAGGGTATTTCATCAGGTGTCATCAGTATTACTGAAAAAGAACAGCTCTTGTTCACAAAAAGCACTTTTTGTCACCATAAAAAAACAGATTTCAGAGCACAAAACACAACAGATGAGTTGAAGCAAGAAACTTGGAAGAGTCTAAGCCGAACAATATGTTTTTCCCTCAGTTTGTAAGTCTAAGGTGTTACAGACTGCCATTTCAAGGCAGGATATTTAAGCCTCTGTTACAACTCGTCAGCAATGTGTAACGCACGGAAGCATAATGATGGAGCAAAGATTCAGTTTCAGCTCTGATCCTCCCTTGGATGTAGTAACAGAGGCGAAATAGGGGGTAAAAGGTGGTGATGCGTAGCGTCGAAGCCAGCAGGGCAGAACAGTGTTGTGTGTATGTGCCTTTTTGAGTTTGTGTGTACGTGGTGCTCCTGCTGTGGGTTACAAGCTGTGCCTGTTGCACTTCTGCAAGCTGTAATACGATGTGAAATCGCACACTGGGACAAATATTATGTTGTTCGGGCGCATTGTGTAAGTGCAGAGGCGTAGTGATGGCGTAACCAATTAACAACGAATGTTATCTCAACATGCTTTACAAAAAGAGCAGGTCTAAGCCTTACTCTATTATTAGCAGGGACCCAACATCAAGACAGGATAAGATTCAGTCCCCTCTTACTTATCTCATCTTAATCCACCATGAGCATTTAAGGTGTCAACATCCTTTTAGAGTGTACCAGAAGGTAAATAAAGCAGGATTTGAACGCATTTTTCTCTTTTCCCTTTCACTTAGAATTGATTGAAACACTATTAGTACTTTTGAGGAAAATGTTGCAATTCTGCTAAAGGCTGGATAAAAGAGAAGAGGCCAAACATGAGTTGTTACTTAATTTGGTGACATTTAAAAACAAAGTAAACTATTTGGAAGTCATGGGAGAGAGGATAAGTTATTAAATGAACCCAGATGAAGTCTTTCAGTCAGATAACTTGAATTGTAAAAGCATCTTTCCACTAAACCTTTGAATGTGGCCATGTTTAATAACTGTTGATCTTTGAGATGTAATTGGATGACATGTCAAATAGATGGGTTTCATTAAGCACACCAGTTTGTTTCTTGTTTCTTCTTTGATGCAGCCTCAATTGGCAAAGACTGCACTTGAAATATCAAATCATTTCAACATTTAGCTTACATTTACCAACCGTCACAAACTGTGGAATCTCTCTCTCTAGAGTCCAGAATGTTCTCTTCAAAATGTTTCTTTTGTTGGGTTTGAAGTACAAACTTAAAGACTCATATCATTCAAAATATTATCAATGAAGAGAGCAGCAGCAATTCCTCATCGTTAAGAAACAGATTACTATAATCAAAGTAATTATTGTAATGAAGTACCTTAAATTATTATTATCATTGCTGAATTAACATTGTTTCAATCTTACAATAACCGTGCAGAGCTGTGGAGGAATACTCTTCCTGTTGTAATTCACCTTGATGTCAAGTTTGAAGCAAGATGATGGCGAGCAAAAATGCCTGTGTTGATTCTTTTATGTATGAGGCAGGTGTTTGTACAGACATGCTGTTATGTCTGTGTTTTCTCTCCTAGCAGCAAGCTGCAGGTCCTGTCTCTTCACCAAGAAGACACACACACACACACGCACGCACGCACGCACGCACGCACGCACGCACGCACGCACGCACGCACGCACGCACGCACGCACGCACACACACACACACACACACACACACACACACACACACACACACACACACACACACACACCACAAACAGACCACGCTTCTGAGAGCACTTCACAAAAGATTACCATTCCTTTATGGGTCTGAACTCTTCAGCATTTATCAGCAGGTCAGATCAGATCTCTCCTCTGCCCTTGCATATTTGTTATCTGCTGAATGATGCGCTCTATCTGATGTGACACTCTGGCCGAGCCTCTGACCGCTCTTATTATCCTCCGTCCCACAGAGTTACTAAGCCGAGGCGAGCAGCTGCTGGGTTCACATGGTGTTATCGTTCCTTTTCATTTAGCAGCACAGCTAACCTCATACTCACTCTCGTGTAATCACACTGGCATTCTTTAACTACTGTGTCACTTCTCCACTGGCTTTGAAGCGTGCAGCTCACACAAAACCAAATAACTCCTGTAAATGTTTGACATGAGGACTAGTGTTGTTGAAAGGAGATGTTGAAGGAGAGTAAAAGAAGGCGCTGAAGGCAGAGATAGAGACAATTAGAAGAGGCTCTAACACCACTATTGCAAGTGTTTTTTAGCTCAGTGATTTTCCCCATATCAGACTCTTTTTATCTCTGTATAGGAAATCTCAAATAGAAAGTTAAACAAAATTAAGATAAGGGAGAGAGAACCACAGCAGCTCTTGCATACAAGCGTCTGGATATAAGCCAATTCCACTCCCGCTGTGTAAATTCAGTAAATCTCAGAATATTTCTAAATAAGCAAACTGTATTTAAACAGCTCATCTGTTGTCACATTTTGTAAACTTTACACACTGACATCAGCTGGCCTACTTTCTTCTGCTTTTCTTAAACATGCCACTTTGTAGGAAAAGGTCCTTTCCCAAAACTTAAATGCCTTAAATTCAATAAGCTTAAAAAAACATATGATTTAATTAGGTTATAACTCCCCAAGTTAGAGAAAGTATGGCAGAGAAGCCAATAATTTCTTAGTCTGAGCTCAATTGAAATTGTTAAGTAAGAAGGCCATGTCACAGTAGGATGAAAACTGAGAGAAAGAGTCTCTGCTGATCACACAGCTGATAGCATCTGTTTGCAAATCAGTCTCATTCTACATTAGTTCTCAGGTCCATTTACACTTCTTCTTGCAAATACAAAAATTGTGCTCCAGACATAAAATGCTTATCACACAGGTACAGGGGATGCAGACACAAGCTTAACGTAGCAGTGACTCCAGCTGGTTGGCACAAGACGACTTCAAGATTATAGATTTTAAAACCATGAGAGACAACGCACACATAAGGACAGTTCCAACTGATTTCTAACATTACAATCCTCTGAACACACACACTAGACGACTCCGTAAGACAGCTGGAATATACACTTAATGTTTGTGGTAATGAGTTAATAGTGTCGATTCCACAGACGTAAGACACTCAAGTGATCAAACGTGACTTTAGAAGACAAACATGGTGGGCGATCAACATCGTCAGACTTTCCTGGTGTGTGTTCTGAAAAAGAATATGTGTGAAATCCTGCCTAAGCAGATTCAATAGTCAAATTGTGTAACAGAATTACATTTTTCTAGTTGGCGAGGGGAACGGTTTTGTTTACGTTAGCTGTCATGTTTATGAGCTGCTAAAGTACGCAACCTACCCTTGCTGACGCTTCCAAGTCTTCTCATTTCATTGGCAGAAGTCTGACCTGGAGTCCTAAATATCAAACGCCTTTGATGTTTACATCCTAGGTCAGGGAGGCTCTGACAGTAAATAATCGTATTGACACCACACACTTGAGGATTTTTGGACAAATAATCAGTTACGACAAGCCTCAAAACAGCGCCCCCCACCCCAACCCCTGATCATTGGGGGTGTTGAATTAGGCCATAAATGTGGCCTAAAAGCATCTAGTGTGTGGCCATCCTCCTGGACCAATAATACAATTTTCAAGCAATGTTTTTCATAGCGAGTAAGTCTAAAACCTGTGACACTGTTGCCAGCGGTGTCTCAATTTATCACTGCTCATTGTTTAAAGTTGACCCAACTGCTGACTAGTCAGGCTTGTAAAAAGATCTCTGGGGGTAATTTGTGCAGAACTCTACTGTTCCTGTTGAAATGGAATGTAACTTTGAAAGAGTAATAAGGCAATCTTTACTGAAGTTTCCCCTCGCACTGACAGCATTCAGAATATTTGGCCAGGTTTTCTGACAAGTGTTGCCTTTGATGTGTGAGAGCAAGCCACCTCTCCCGCCCCCTGTTAAACACCCTAATTATCACTGCTGCCACTCTGCTGTGTGTGAACTAACACACCCCTCTCTGACGGCTTGAAAATCGCCTTAGGACCCTGCTTAGGTAGTGCAGCTTGTTTATGATGTGCTGGAGGCTAACAGGTTATGTCTGTCACTTTATTTTTACAACCTGAGCAGACTGAATCAAACACACTTTTTGTCACAAGACTTTTTAATTTAGTTGTTGTTTTGGTGCAAATCATTCTAGCTTTTATATTCAATTGTAGTGCCCCACTGTGAAGTTGTGTGGACATGAGGGTGGGCTTCTGCGGTAGCTGCAGTTTCTAATTATCAGCCATACGTTACACAAGGGAAAACCACAGACCCGTGAATTGAGCAGGTGATTGCAACACACGTCCTTCCACATTGCTCGTCGCTCCCTTCCTGTTTAGTGTCAAAGCAGCAGACCGCAAACTTTTCTTCACATAACCATCCTCCATCCTCTTTATTTTCTGTAGCTCCCTGTGAGTAGCAGGCTTCAGGCACCAACATGCTCTTCACTGTCATTGGCAGCATCCTGTACTTTTAATTTACTCCAGTTGAAGCTAGAGAATGCAGAGGTCTGAAACACCCATATCAGTGTCACAAAGTGACTGTGTGCAGCATTGTCAAGTGGAAGGATGTTTTCTGTATTCATTGTTTTGTTTTTAACTCTCTGTCCAGAGTTTTCCACGGTCAAATCATTTCCCTGATGCTTCTTGGTTTTTTGCTTGGGAATTCATGAGTGTTAGGGGCTGTTCACTGTTAATTCACACTGCATGCAGTATCATTCCTGAATTAGAGGAAATTCTAATATTACTGACAAAGTAAGTTGCGTTAAGGGCTGGATACGATACTTAAAATCCGGTCTTTTCGATCCCTGACAGCATGGGGAGAAATCTTTTTATACAAGACAGCAATAGCCAGTGTTTTTTTCTTACTTCTGGGGATGTGATCTAAAGAGTATATTGCATGCCAGTGAACTTTTCCTGTCCAAACATATTTCCAAAGTAAACTGGGCCCGTTGGCTATTAATTTTAGATAGAGAGATATGCTATAACATGCAGGCCTGCAGCCCCGGAGATCATCGTCAGCAGCCAAGTATTCTCTCAGGAGGAGGAGGGCTGGCTCTGTCTGACAGTGAGGCATGTCTCTCCTATACAGTGTGTTTCCACACCTCATTTAACCAGGCAGGCTGACAAAAAATACATTTTTTATTTATCATGTTCTGAGGAAGGGGCTGCAGACGGTGGGACAACTGCAGTACTGAAAAGTACAACCACTGCATTGTCCTACAGGCCACTGTCCAGCTGAGGGTGTAGCCAGAAACACAGTTACAGAGGTCTGCAAACATGAATAAATAATGTTTTTACAAAAATGGGAAACCAGTGTTGCATTTACTGAACCAGAATTTACATGTGCACATCACAAAAGCCTGTGTTCAAGGTCAGAAAACAAATTCAGTGAATTTAATCAAATATATATGAACTATTTGGCTCCTTGTATGGCTCAGGCTCTGTGCTGGGTTTCCCTCCTGAACAAATCAGCATTTCTTTTTCATGAGAAGATGAAAGCAGACTGGTCAAAATACCTCAGAACCTCAGACTTGGAGAGGCTGAGTGGTCAGTGGTGGTGTATGTGTGTAAGTAGTGTTAGGGCCATGGAGAAATTAAAGACTACGTGCCTCATTTGACTTGTTTTGAAGTGATAAGAGACTTAGTCATTACTTTTGGTTTTTTGAATTTGCTTAAGAAATTGTATTTTCTCAGATTAATATATTTCTTTGTTTGTCCAGCAGATCGGAATATCTTCCTTTAATTGTCCTGCTGTCTTCAATCGGTACTGCTGTTGTTAGAGCGCAGCTAATTAGAGTAAATTGTCATGTGGAAGGAAGGCTTTGTTTGAGCAGAAACAACAGACTTTTGACTGTAGCTTTTATACTCTTAGAGAAGTCTTTTTCTTTAGTAAACAATTCAATAGCTACTGAAGAAGTGCTTTTTATTTGATAGCTGTCTATATTTTGTATAAATCCTCTGTTTGTTTCATTTTATAATTGTCTCACTGTAATTTTATGGATTACACACAAGTCCACACATCCTGCAGAAGGGGCGACGAAAATTTTGTTTTAAGTTGCCACTACAAGTAGCTTTTTAATGGTCTCATGTATCACGTGTTCCTTGGGATTTATGCATGCAAGAACATATACTATACACTACCAGTCAAAAGTTTGGACACACCTTCTCATTCAATAGTTTTTCATTTATTTTAATTATTTTCAACATTGTAGATTAATACTGAAGACAACAAAGCTATGCTGCCCTACAAAGTGCAGTAACTACAGATTTGGTCAAAATTGAGTTAAGACTAGAATTGTTCTTTGTGACATCTGTTTTATCATCTGACAAAGTTTCCTGGTTCAACTGTGATGTGTTTCAGAAAAAAGTAGATGTCAAATTTGTAGTAACTACAAAATTCAGAGGCAAGAGGATGGTTGAACTCGTGTTGAAACGCAAATATCCTTAGATCAGTAAGAAAGAGAGCAAGCTTAATATGAGCAGTCTTAGAAGTGCCCAGGTTTTAAAAGTAATAATTAGAAGTATCTTTAATATTTTTTTTAAATATCTGTATGATATTATGAAATGTTGTATTACACAATTTAAAATCACAATTCTAATATAAGCAAACCTTTCAGTATTTTATTATTTTGTAAAATGATGAACATGATGATATTTATGGTGATCATAATAATAATAATGGTAATTATGATAAATAGGATAATGACCATGGTAACAATGATAACGATTATCATTATAGTTGCTTCTTCATTGTTATTATTGTTGTATTTCAAAGTTGCTAAGTTGCCTTTTTAAACCATTAAACACTTTCAATATTGGGTGAGAACAGCTTAATTCTAAAAGAAAAAAAAGCAAGGTAAACAAATAAACAGTTGTATTGTAGTTACTGCACTTTACCTTTGGAATAGCTATAGAGCTGCTCTGAGTGCAGTATCTGCATTGTTGGGGTCATAGGTCACATTATGGTTTAGGATTTTGTACATGAAAATTTCTTCAGGAAAAGACATCACATGAATGCATTCAAACTTATCTACCTACAACATATTTGTCTGGCCAGTCCAAAAACTGTTTGGCCATTTTTCTCAGTTCACTGTTTGCTAAGTTACTGCACTTTGCCTTTGTAGGGCAGGATAAAATAATATGGTTTTGCAATGATATGGATTACAACAGTAGTCAGATGGGGCTATCTATTGTGTACTAACCCCTCTGAACAACACAACTGATGGTCTCAAACACATTAAGAAGGCAAGTCATTCTACAAATTAACTCTTGACAAGGCTCATGTTAATTAGAAACCATTCCAGGAGACCACTTCATGAAGCAGACTGAGAGAATACCAAGAGTGTGCAAAACTGTCAAGAAGGAAAAAGGGGGCTACTTTACAGAATCTAAAAATATAAAACATATTCTGGATTGTTTAACACTTTTATAAGATTAAATAATTCCATATATCTTCTTTCATAGTTTTGATGTCTTTGGTATTAATCCAAAATGTTTCAAATAATCAAAATAAATACAAACCCTTGAATGAGAAGGTGTTTCCAACCTTTTGACTGGTAGTGTAAATCAATGACAGTGAAAAGACCCTCAGCCTATTAGAATAAATAATTACTACTGCAGAAAATGTATGTTACTAAACACATTACATTCATGGAGTTTCTTTGACTTTGACATAGGGTAAGTCTTTGCTCCAGCTTCCATGTCTTATCCCAACAAAAGACAAGGTAGATGCAGCATATTATTACAACTCAACATCTATCGCTTTTGGTGAAATGGAGCTAAATGCCTATGATGTTGCTTGTGGCTATGTTCCACTTTATGGCTTGTTTGTGAATGTATTATTGACAGATGAGCTGGCACATAAAACAGCAGAAGTTTGTTGTGTTTGTTTGTTTGTTTTTATGATATTTCTTCAGGGAAGGTTGTGCTGCTTCCTCCAGGTCTCAAATAAACACATGATACAATACCATAATATAGAAATCCCACAAATGAACAAACTTCAAACAATCACACAGAAGTTTTAAATTGACCTACAGATTTAGTTTGGGTCAAAAGCTTAATGTGAGAGGTCATGTGATAAACGAGTTACATAAGAAATATAATTGTATTACACATTCACTTGGTAAATCACTGAAGTAAAAGTGTACTAGGCCGCTTACCACCAGTGATTATCTAGTGCCTAAGAGGAGTTTGGCTGACTTTGTCTAAAGTTTGGTGGTAGCATTTGGAGGTGTCTCTCATAACATTTAAAGTCTGTGAATCAGTCCATGGTTTGTCAGTGGGATTCAGAATATGTTCAGGTCTCATCTTACTCCACTCTCCCCTCTCCAACCTTTCTTGCAGCCAAAAGCAGCGTGTTGAGTTGTGGGAGTGGGCATAGGCTGTATCAGCCAACAGCACCTTGAAATGTTGAGAGAGGGGAGAGGATTGTCTGTGTTCAGCAGACTAAAGAGACTGAACCTGATTGCCTCTCACTAGAGGACTAAGATGTCTGAGCTGACTGCTTTTAGATCAGTTTCTGTCTGTGTTCTGGTAATGCACAGGCATTACTTTTGTTCTTAGTTGCGTGCAAGTGCACTCGTACAAGTGTACAAAAGTAAGTGAATGAGTAAAGGACAAGACATTGAGTACGAGGATCAGGTTCCACACCAGCTTACTTTCACCTCTAATAGAGCCATTGCCATTCCACAGGGGCGAGTGGTGTGCTCCTGAAACAATGCGCCTGCTGTGTGTGCGGACCCCCCAGAGTGAGCCTAAACCATACATGCAGTAATGGGCTACTTTAAGAGTTTATCTGGCTCTAATGGACATACTTGTACACCGCTCCCAGTCTCTAAATCTCCTGGATAAGTCTGTGTGTGTGGAAAAGGCTGTCATGCCCTAATGTGGCTCACAAAGAGAACAGTACTTCTGCCTCTCTGGGCCTTTTCCTGTACACAATTGTAATCTCCTACTTTGAGTATGTTGAGTATTGCAGTGGAGACAATGGACTGAGCATTAATTCAAATGTATATGAGATTTTGTTGATTTAATAGATCAATGTTCCTCCTGCAAATTCAATTACCTTCTGCTCCTTTCAAACCAGCCATCTCTTTACATTTCCTCATAGTGTAACGAAACCTGATTTTAGTACCTTCTAGAAATTGCCAAACACAGCCTTATGAATTCCTCTTTATGGTTTCAAAGTAAGCACCACAGCAGCCACTCCTTGGCATGCATTCAAATAAAACAACAGTCTCCCCCAGCTGATACTGACTGGGTGTTTTCCTGGCACTAGCCTTAGAACAAGGCCTTTTTTTGGCTTGTTTCCACAGGCAGCCTGACCTCTGCAGCAGTGTGACAGCCGAGTCCAGTCTGCTGCCATCAAGACTTCTTGATCAACATTTTATAGCATAAAGTGCCCCTGCCCCTGGCAAGGTTCGACTTTGGGACTGAAGTGAGAAAAGCTGACAGAGTGGGGAATGATGCCTAAAAGCTACAATGACTTCACACTTACGTACGACGTGTCTTTCTCTTTTTTAAAACACATGGTGAGAGGTTTCGAATGTTTCTTAGAGGGCCCAATAGTATTCTGGCTGCAGTATTAACACCATATGTAAATCCTGTGTAGCATTACTCCTACGTAGTCGTAGAAAAGTTAAAAAGTAAAACGAGAAAAAAAAATAGGCTGCTGGAACATTCTTTAGGAAAGAAAGACCCCTTAGGGTTTCATTTCTACAACAACAGCATAATTGAATAAGCGTAGCTCTGTGTGATTTAGTCTACATTACAATTAGATACGGAGGATTAGATGTGAGGACAGATTTTTCATCACTGTTCATTACAGTGTGCCATGTTTTCATTGTGACCTAAAAGTTGGATTTGCTTTAAGGTACATTCTAACTGAGTTAACCATTCATTATCAGTCAATTATGGGATTATATTACATGTTTTTATATCTACATTTGCAGGCTCTCTTTAGGGTGTGTTAATGCAATGTGTGCAGTGTGTCATTCACATTCCCTATTTGACTGAAAGATGGTGTCCCATCCAGCCCCTCTGACAGCAAACACACTGAGGTGCTGCTGACGGGCCTCCTCAGGAATGGGCCTCGACTCTTGCAATGTGTGTGTCTGTGTGTAGGTGTGTGTGTGTGTGTGTGTGTATAATGCATTCTTATCCAGTGTGTTACACACTCACTGCAAACACACATAAACACAGCTCATTCGATGGGGACTCATCATTCAACTGAAACCCCTAACACAAATAATCAGCATCCGAGCACATGCTGCCGCTCCACTGCTGCTCCTGACAGCTGTCAATCATTCTGCTGATCTGTAAACTTTCCTTTAGTGGGCACAGTTATTGAATCAAACTGTACAAATATAGCAAATCTAATGCTATTAATCTTTGCTTATTGACGTAACCCTATGTTAAATTTAGATCAGACTAAAGGAGGGGTAATATCAGATTCCATAGTCTGTTTAAAAGGGTCTCTAGATGGTGTTTATTTTAAGGCCCACTGGTGGGCATGTTGATGGCTTTGCATGCTTTGGTGTAAAGACCTCTTCTGCACAACCACCCAACAACCACACAGGAATGTTTCTCAGTAACTTCATGCATAGTGAACACAATCTTGGAAGATGTTTTCTTTTTAAAATCTGAAATGTTGTTTTAAAGTTTGGTACCCAATGCTGATTATATCTCACTCTCCTTTTCTTTTATCTATCATTCATTAAAAGTCAAACAAAGCTAACTTGTACTAAAATGTTTATCCTCTGGTTTTCCTTCACCATGTTTGTGCTGCTAAATCAACAGAAAAGAACTCTGTCTAACCTCAAAGTGCAGATCCCTGTTTCAGCTTTCTGTGGTCTGCTGCTTGTAGAATAAAGCTTAACACTGAAACGGGACTTCCCTGCTGTTTGAGTTAAACCCCTGTGTTTGTCCAGCAATATGTGAATGCCACCCTGTAATGCCTCTCCCCTATAGATTGTGGAGGAGTGTTTGTCTATGGTGTGGCATGGGGCCTTTGCTCTCTTTGCAGTGCACTCTCTGCCCTGCCTGTACATGGTTGCTGAACCAAGAAGAAAATATCAAACAAACACTCCAGCACCAAGTTGAAGGGATATTGGGTTTCGCTTGACATGAGAGAACTTGTTGACTGCATTGTGTCACTGTTAGAGCATAACTCCTCTGACCTTTGGAGAGTGTGGTCCAACTAAGGATGTAGTGGTATGAACCTATGAGTATATCAATCATACTTACCCTGCATAGTATGAATTTGTACAAAACACTACATCTGTCACACAACTCTCTGTATGTTCAACCATGTGAGTTTATGTAGTGGATAGCAGATAATGTCAGACTTTCTCGGTCTTCTGGTCTACTCTTGGAGTATTAAGCCATCAACACAGTGTGACAGACACTCAGTCGCAGTTGCCTCTAATGTGTGGTGTCAAGTTACAACAATGTTGGTGGAAAACCATCAGATAAGTCCACACTGTTTGGAGGAGTGGCATTAGGAATGTGTCAGTTGTGCCTGCATGTTTTTGTAAAAATGTGCATGTGCACCACAGCTGTCATAAATGGATGTATTTCTGTCTCCATACAGAGCTGAGATCCACCGGCACTGCTCATCACTTTGCCTACCTTCTCAATACTTCTGATTACCGGATCCTGCGCATGGATGAGGATCATGATCGTATGTACGTCGGAAGCAAGGATCACATCTTGTCCCTGGATCTCCATGACATCAACAAGGACCCCCATATTGTAAGACCATTCCCCTCACCCATAACTTCCTTCCCCCAAATGGGCTGTATCATTGGGTTAAAGGAAGTGTCTTTACCTCAGTGCTACAGCAGCTTCTCCACAGGGCAAAATATTCTGTACTGCTCCATACAGCAGCGGTTTTTAGTTAGCTCACATTGAGTTTTTGTTGGAGTGCACTTTGTCTGTTGTTGGGTCATTAAAACACTGTAATTGGGTTATGACGATCCCAGTAGGACCGATATTTGCCTGGGTGGATGTCTCTTTGCAGTTTCAGCCCAGACATCTCATAAATGGCAGTGATGTATAACAGGTTGGATTGTAACTATAAATTTTCATCTGTTCCCTCCTGACAGATCCACTGGCCAGTGTCCGAACGAAGAAGGATGGAGTGCCTTGTGAGTGGGAAGGACGCCAATGTAAGTATGCCTCCTGACAGCACTCATAACCACATCAAGTTTTCATAACCACATGAAGTTTGTTTAACTGAGGTGATTTCCATCCACTCAATTGCCCAAATATAGAAATTATTTATTTTTTAATACGCATAGTCTTAAAAGCATACAGCTCTCTATGTAAATTTTAATGAGAGGAACCTGTGAAAATGGCACTCACCTCCAGGGTTAAAACTTGGCCCAGTAAAATTGTGGTTCCATTCATTTAGCCAAAGAAAAGGAGAAATGAATTCATCTGCAAGGGCAGAGTGGGGAGCACGACACCACTGGCTAAGACTTTGAAGTATTGTTCATGTACATGTGGCGGCACAGTCCAACTGGTAACATTTTTAGTCTCTTAAACTTGAGCACTCAGTAAATCTGCAGGAGGTTTACCTGTAAATTATGGCTATGCATGGCATTTCACTGAGATGTTTATGGACTTTTAATTGACTCAGGTTTTTATGTCTCCAGGAGGAATGTGCAAATTTCATCCGTCTGGTTGAGCCATGGAACCGGACTCAGCTTTACATCTGTGGGACAGGAGCTTACAATCCAGTCTGTACCTTTGTCAACCGTGGACGCAAACCTCAGGTTAGGATTGAAAGGCTTTACCCAAGAAGGTCTTCTCACATATCTTCTACTCATGAATGGCATAGCCCAGCCTCTCCTTTTTGTTTTCTCTTAGACAAGTTCTTGCTCTCAATCCACCTTACACAAGGTTCCCTTTACAATGATTTCCTTCCATCATTAGGCCTGCTGGAGGTACCATGTTTCTGGGTCTGGCAAAGCAGCCAACAAAGCTTTACGTGCACACAGCTGTCTTCCCTAGTGAGCTGTTAAAGCCACTCTGTTTAGTCTCAGCCTTTAATGGGACCTCTTGAATTTCTTAAAGCAAGCCAAGCATCCCTACCTTGCCATACTCCCCTTTAACACCTCACTATTCTCTAAATATCACACTTGTTCCTTAATGATGACCAAGGGACTTTTTAAAAATGGGATGAATGAAAAGTAAATTTCCCTGTTGACTCCCCTTTGAGACGTACATCACAGTTTAGAGAACTTGCAACTGCAGGCACGGCTTGCATGAGTCCCTTGTTGCATTTGGTTACTTCATGACCATTGGCTTACAAAGGGCTTCCATCCATTTGCTCGGCTATCCATCCACCCCTGCATGCATCCACTCAGGCCATCCGCCAGCCTTCAACATGTGAGATGTTGGGTAATTGGTGATGGGAGCTCCCATTATGGGGTGTCAGAAGAATGTTCCAGTACTTGCCTATTAACAAGAGGATTGATTTTTTTTTACTTTGACACATTGAACAGATAGGTTCAATTGTCCCTTGTGAGCACCTTTCTCAGCTGTACTGGGCAGTTAACTCTAAGTGCTAAAAGAAGAGGTGATACTTTCACCCCAGCTTCACATACTGTACCTTTCCTGACACAAATAAGGTGTCTTGATTTATAATTTTTAACTCAACATGCAGGTGGATTGTTGTCATTTGATTTCACAATGTGATGTATTCTTCAGCAGTAGCTTTTGGAAAGCGTAGTATCCAAATGTTTTGCTTTGGCAGCAGCTTTAAAGGAAATGTATGTTACATACTGTGATAGCTGTATTGACTCAACCATGGGATAGAGAGCTGTTATGGTCTTTCCAACCATCTGGTCGAATAAACCTAGACACACTTCAGAAAAACAATGCACACACATGTATGTCTTCTTTATACACATACTGATTTCATTGGTGTTGGTTTGGAGAGATCCTCATCAAATCTCGAGGTCAGGAAAAAGTCAAGTTATGCAGAAGGAAGAAGGTTCCATGATCCCTCCTCATCAGTGGCGTAACATGCAGACTGTGTTGCTGTCTCCTGTTTTAGACTTCCATGTATCTGCAGATGGCCCAGGCCAGAGGAAGGGCTAGCCGCGCAGCTGAACCCAGCGCGGTGCACGAGACACTTGGATTAAAGGTGCGATGTGGGCCACGTCTGCACCGCAGCCCTGAATATTGCCTGGGCTCGTGGTCACCTGCAGCACGCTCCCTCTCTATTTGTCTGAGCACATTTTGTCCAAACCATCTTTAACTCCTCATCATTTTTATCTCCTTAACATTTGGCATGAATTTTCTCTAGACCTTGCACAATCCTTCAGTCTTTTGTGATCTGGAATTGCATTTAATTTCATGTCATTTTGTTTTTAACAGTCCTTGAATCATTTCCTTTGTGTAAGCCTCATTGTTTGAGCACCCTTTCCTATCTGTCATTGTCCTCTTTGTGCTCTCCATTCGTGCTAAATGCCATGTTTTGCATGTGAGCTGGGTTATCAAAAAATTGCTTCACAGGCTGCTAAAAAAATCTCTTGACTTTTGCTAGTCAGATTTAATTAAACGGGCTTCCCCTGCTGTTTAATGCATGGCATATCCATTCTTAAATACCATGTATTTGGCAGCTATTAAACACTCAATACCCAAATCATTCATTGCACTTATATGAGACAATGCAGGATGTCCCAACCATCATTGCCTCGCACCAACAAACCATCCTCCCTCTGTAGGAATGTGGTGCAGTGTCTCCCACAGAGGCGGCAGGACTAGTCAGCATCTGACCCACTCCCACAGCAGGCTCTGTTAGCCCAGAGCAAACACCAGCCATCTGTAGCCAACTAGCACTGCAGCAAAGGAAATAAAGAAGCCACATACTTGAACATGTCTCCACTGTTTAAGCTCTCCAAGCACTTCGAAACACAGAAAGTTACTCTTGAAGGACATACAAACTCAAAGGGTGAAGCGGGTCGCTTCACCTTACAAAAACGAATATATATATTTTCAGTAAGATTTCTGTTGAATGTGTGACAACTTTTTTGGAGGGTCAGATTCGTAACACTGTTCTAAAAACATGTTCTCCTCTGGTACACATCAATTTTTGTGACCTTTCTTACACATCAACATCTGGCATGGCTGGGATTAAGCTGCGGGCACCATGTTATTTGAACAAGTGGTGATTGTAATCAAGGATGAATAGAGAATTGCGAAAGGATGTGCTTATGAACCAATGAAGTAAGCGTGGCACAGTGCCATTTACTCTCTACTGCTTTAGTGCTGATGGACGAGGACAGAGTTGTCTCTTTCTCTTTACCCATTGGGACCAATAAATGGGGATTGGACATGCACTGGTGTGTGAGGAGGGGCTACAGGACATGTCATTGCATGCCACTGATTCATGTTCCCCCACTCTCATACGCAAATTCCTGCCAATCATCATTCAGTGCTAGCGTACAGGGATGCCACAAGCAGTGAGCATCAGTCATCCAGCCTGCATCATGGGTTTGTTTTCACTGCACTGGATTACAGGTGTCAGCAGCAGGCCTCAACAGCCATAGGCAAAAGACTTTTAGCATGCAGTTCATTATGCAGTAAAAATACCCAAGAAATCCAAGACACATTGTTTTCAGGAGTAGAGTGGCATAGATTTGGATTAAAAAATCCTTACTTTCTCTGCATGTATTTTTCTGTATGAACACATACTCATTATACTAATACTTCATCCCCCGTCATACCTTGTAGGTCCCAGAGGAGTCAGAGGGAGCACATAGCTGCCTCATTTTACCCTGCGCAAGGGAATTACAGTGACAAGATGAAGAGTGCTGAATTTATTACCCTCTCCATATGATTTTTCCATTTCAGGAAGATATATTCCATTTGGAGCCTGGCAAAGTAGAATCTGGGAAGGGAAAGTGCTCCTACGATCCGAAGCTCAACAGCGTGTCAGCTTTGATCAGTGAGTATTATATGAGCATGATCACATACGGTCATAAGCTCAGGTACGGTTAGGCCCAGAGGTCTTCATATTAAGAGCAGAGTTATCCCACATTGGTCCTTTTTTTATGTTCTGTTTAAAGAAATGTAGAGTTCATAATTCTACGTAACTTTACAACATCAAATATTTATGCACTGTCGTTGAAGAGGAAGTAAGAAGGTAAGGCCCGTTAGTGGAAAACCTGAAGAATCAAGTGGAGAAACATCACAAATGCAGACTCATCCAGAGGGGGAGGACTGGTCGCTGAATAGCTCAGTCCTGCAGTTTGTAATTCCATTGTAATACCTACAGGAGACTTATCAACCAGCTCATGTTAGACTGCACACCAGCTACATGATTAAACATAAATATTTGATATGTAAATGTATAATGTATATTTTTTTGGAAGAATGATTTTCATCGCTCTATTAGTCCAACTGCAGAGTAACAGCTGTTTTGGGGGCTTATGGTAGCCCAATCTCATACCCCCTTGGCAATCATTGTCTATCATCGTCTGATGTCCCGATGCAATATGTGCTTCCGGAAACGGATGCCAACTTCTCAGTAATTCCGATATGATCAGGGGTTAGTGTTAAAGGACTGCCAGCCAAGATTTCCTTTTCAAACCGGCATTTGCGTTGTGGACATGAATGCCATCATCTCTTGGAGTATTACATCCCCAGTGTAACGTCTGTTACTCTATTTTAAGAAGATATCACTTCAAGAGTAAGCAGTACCGTAACTCAGATGCTTCTCTCTGGCTTACTTCTTTATTCTAGTGGTTTGCCAACAATGAAAAGGTCCCAGATTCATCAAAATAATAACATAATGACGCAGTTTTGTAAAAAGTGAATATACAAACCTAGTCCTCAAAAAAAACAAAAAACTTTTGTGTAGATGTAGAATCTATAAATACATATAAATGGCAGCCCAACACCTCATTTTGGCAATTCTGTTATTCATTTTTTAAATTTTATTACACCTCCTGTTGGTGTGTATACTATGTCATAATGTTCAAAGAGCACGAACCACAATAATAATAATAATTATAATGATAATAATAATAATAATAATAACAATAATAATAATAATAATAACAATAATAAAAGTAATAATGAAAATACTACTTCTACTACTACTACTACTACTACTACTACTACTACTAATAATAATAATAATAATAATAAAAATAGAAATAGTAATAATAAAAATAGTAATAATAATAATACATTTTATTTAAAGGCACTTTTCAAAGCACTCTAGGTAGGTAACCTTAGTGTTTAAAAAGAACAACAATATAAAAAATAGATTGATAAAATCAACAAGACAGGATGCAGTGTAAATAATATGTAAAATCAATAGGATAAAGTACATTACAACTTAACATACTATAAAAAAGATAATTTTCTTTCTTTAGTGAGGACTCAGTTTCTTCTCACCTCATACTATCACTCTATCTTGTTATAGTATATTGGCAGGTCACAGGTAGTGGGAGCTGCAGCTTGTCATCTGTTGTAATGTTCATGAAGACACTGTCCTCTGTGCCTTTGCCCAAGGTTACATAGTTAGGTCCAGACCACACAGTTGCCACCAGTGAAAGGCGATCTTCTCTGTGTGGGGTGAGGCAGCGGGTGTAAATCACTGGCAATGCTTTCCCACATTAGCACAGTGCCAACTGACCAGTTTGAAACCAGTACTGTCATCCAAGATGGATTTACCTCCCACTTCCACCAGTTAGCATCATACAATAGACCCTGTAGCAGGTGTTCATAATGACTTAGAATTCTATGCTTCAAAAAAAGACTTTACCATCGACCACTGAGTGCTCAGCTCTCTACCACATTAGACATCCAATCACCCATGGACATTTTAATGATACATCATCAATCTCTATTCTGCTACTGAGCACTGTGACACTAAATTTAATAGAAACAGGACAGTGTCTTTTTGTTTCCTGTCCTCCATCTCCTGCTGTCTTCTCACTCCATCTCTGAGAGCAGACAGTCACACATGCTATCCTGAGGGGCCCTTACAGCAGCTGGAAAACCAACACCTCGTCTTCCTGTGGCTTAACAAGGCTGCAATATAGATTTGTGTGTCTCCACACATGGACGTGCTCATATTTTATGTCTTTACACAGTGCATGTGAAGGCTTTTTCAAGACGTTTAAGCACCAGTTTTATAGGAACAATATGAGTTGATACTCCTTTCTAGGAAATATAGAAAAACTGTAAACCTATTGAAAGGGGTTTGCAGAGTTGATTTCTTCAGGATTTTTTATTGACAGAAATTCCAAAGAAGTTGGCTATCATTTCAAATAAGCACAGACAAACGAAACACCTTTCCCTTTGTTTCTAAATGAAATAATTATGGATAACAATTTTATCTTGTGTAGTTCATGTATACATAAAGAAGATTCTTAAAATTGTCTAAGTAAAATACATTTTGACGTAAAAGGTGGTGTTTAGTGCCAAGGGAGGAACTGGAATCATGTCATAGTCATGGAAATTCACTGAACCTAGATTTTTTTCTTTCTTTTTTCAGATGGTGAGCTGTATGCTGGGGTCTATGTTGACTTTATGGGAACAGACTCTGCCATTTTCCGTACTTTGGGAACAAAGACAGCCATGCGAACAGATCAGTACAACTCCAGATGGTTAAATGGTAAGCGTCCTTTACAGCTAGAAGTGATACATAAGGCTTCTATCCGGTGTTTAGCTTTTCTGCATTATTTTTCAATATACAGTGCAAACAGCTCCAAATGTCAAGCTAAAATGTAAGGTTCTAATGTTTGCATATGTTAAGAATCTTTCAACAACTGATAAACAGGAAAGGCTGACGGTTTATGAGATTTTACCCATTGGTTTCCTAATTCTATTTAGGTCTAAGTGTCTCTTCACCTTCTCTCCCCATAGACCCCACGTTCATCCACGTTCACCTGATCCCAGACAGCGCGGAGAGAAATGATGACAAGCTGTATTTCTTCTTCCGAGAGAAGTCTGCTGAAATGGGCCAGACTCCTGTGACCCAGTCCCGTATAGGACGCATCTGCCTGGTGTGTAAACAGTGAGCAGGGTTTGTTTTTGCCTGTAAACATAATGAAAGGAAAGCCTGCATGGATATTAAAAACAGGCTGAGGACTCCCAATTTGGGTGTCTAAGTGTTTACAGGCACAGGACCAGTATTTGTCCAACGCTGATGTGCTGGAATCCACATGTGTCTTTAACCTTCCTGTCTACAATGCATGCCTCTGTGTGTAAGATTGCCCTTTGACTTTTGACCCTGTGATCTTCCAACCTCTTCTGCCTGGTAGTCTTAAAACACTTTTTGTGTCTATAGCAGTGAATAACTCTCTGCTATAAAAAAAAAAAACTCCCTCTCAGTTTAACAACATTTCTTTTTAGAAGTCTGTGTGCACTAGAAGTACCAAGTCAGCTGAAACCATAAACCTATAACAATAGACATCTGTAGGAAGCTTTTGGGGATCTTATAATGTTTATACATTGCTAGTGTGAGTGAAGCAGGGACTCCCTTATGGGTTTGCGTGCATGTGTGAGCCTTATAGCTGGTGCAAGAGCACAGGTTTGAGTGAGAAAATGTGCTGTACGTGTGCTTGCCGCCTCAGCTGTTCACCATTGTATTTATTTGAGGAGGTCAGGCGCTGACCCGGCACACAAACACTCATCCCTCTCTCAGTGGGCTCTGCTGTAGCCTCTGGAGACTCAACCTTGTGATTCTTACACTACTCAACACATTTGAACTTGCAATCACTGCAAAACACCAAAAATACTGTCAGACATTTTCTTTAACTACGCTGAGAATTATAAAAACATACCGCTTCTGGAAAGGGAACCATCAAAGGTGCATGAGGAACATGAAGCCAGTTATGCTCATTCAGAATTAAATATTAAAATGCTTTTGCATCAAAGATGCTAATTATGGATATAGACTTAGCAGCAAAACAGGGTCTCAGCTTTTTACTGAGATAGATTCTGGTTTTGCTCCACTACAGTTAGAAGAGTCTAAATAAGAGGAGTCAGTGTTCATAATCTTGTCCCCCCTCCTTTGCTTTGCCAACCAACATGTGATGTATATTGTGTGTGGGTGGCTCCACCTGGGTTCCTTTACAGGAGGAAAATGGAAAGAGATGTGAGTTTAAGTGATTGATGGAGAAACTGCTCTGTTTCTCCCCACCCTCAAATGTAGAATGATGATGGAGGCCACTGCTGTCTGGTGAACAAGTGGAGCACCTTCCTGAAGGCCAGGCTCATCTGCTCGGTGCCAGGCGCTGACGGCATGGAGACACACTTTGATGAGCTCCGTGAGTACAAAGACCTTGTGATTATGCCTTGATTTTTTTTTTCTTTCTGTGTTTTTTTTTTTTTTTGCTTACTTGCAGTACGCGTGGTAAGCAGTAGGTCACTTGGTGTGGGTTGGGGGGCTGTGAAGACATATCTGTCAATCAAACATGTTGTGAGCCCTGAAATGTCTTTTCTTATGCTTTTTTTCAGTGGGTTGTGTGCCACAGCTCTTTGCCAGATTTCATTCAATCATTCTATACATGTAGAACTATAATTAGTGATTATTTTTGTTATTTATTCATTTGGAGATTATGTTTTTAAGACTGATAAATCATTTGATCTAAAACCTTTGGAAAAAGTTCACATTGCCCAAATTACATCTTTAGGTTTATTTTCAAAAAATAAATATAGTTCAATAACACATTTAGCAAAGAAAGTCATCAAAATCTATTTTGGCAAGCAAAATGTCTTACAATGTTATCAGTTCAAATATTTGCAGATTAATTTACTAATGATCAACAGATACACAATGCATCTCAGATCCAAACACATTTTTATGTGCACATAAAGTGCAGGATTGAGAGAAAGACCAGCTGTGTAGAATAGGAAAATGTACAAGCTTATGATTATTACAACGTTATCGGGTCAATCTGACCAGGGAATGGTGACATTTGTTTAAACATACTGATAGCACCTTTGTCTAACATTCTCTGAAACCTTATTTATTGGCCAATAACTTAATTCCACCCTGGGTTTTTTGGGATGAAATCAGACCTCCGCCTCGTTTAGGTTAATCATTTTGACAGTGAGTATCAAACTGTGAAAAAAAGGGACAGAGCTGACATGACTTGATTTTTTTTTGATGTATTCTTTTCCTAGTTCCTGTCATTTATGTTCTCATCTGAAATATTAAGACAAGAACAGCCCGCAGCAGTATCTGTTTCTTCTACAGCACCTGCCATTAGTGTACTTGTGTAAACACACACCATTGCTCAATCCTTGGCCCATATGGCAGCCCACTCACACCATATGGGCCATACAGTATAACATAATGGAAATGACACATAATCCCACCACTGTAGTTGTCATTTTCTTTTTAAATGTCTTAAACAAAAGTGTCTGCTTTTTGTGCAAGAGGAGGTCTGATGATGGGCACATCAGTTCAAGCAAGAATGCGTGTGACTGTGGTGCTGAGGGCCTCTCACAGTGTGTTTTGGCCTCACTGCTTGATGGACTGATGCATGAGCACACCGTCGCACTTGAACTAATCTCATCAATCAAAGTGCAAGGTTTGTTAAATCTGGTGATATTTCTTGTCACTTTATCTTTCTGACGCATTTCCTGGTTTTAGTGAAACCTGCCTGTAGTCGCAGAGTATAGTTTAAGCAGACGTTCACTTTTCTTGTCAGCGGAAATAGTTTCATAAACCTGCAACCTTAGATGTGTGCAGCAACTTCCCTGTAATTATTTTAAGGTAGTCCATAGTATGCATGGACTTACTTCGCCTTTGAAATTTAGGGTGAAATCTTTACTGCTCTGCTCTATGTTTACACAGTGATGCTGTGCCAAGTGTTTCTGTGAGCGAGTTGCCTCTGTGAAAAGAGTGGGATTCGCTACTTTTGTGCACCAATAATATAATACTATAATATATATATAATACTATAATACTATAATTACTTTTTTCTATTTAGGATATTGCTTCAGTACAGTATTAAGTGCATTTGAAAAAAAGCTGGTCAATGACCAAGGACAGGCATGAGAGGATACACATTCCCATAGAAGGATAAACTGCACATATCAGTTCCCAGAGCAGCCAACCTGCCAAGGACTCCCAGAGGGGATAGTAAACTGGATATGATTGAGTTTCATGCTATTGGCCTCACATTTACTGTCTTGAATGTTTATTAAGACATTTTACTGGAGAGTGCGGTTTGAGTAAGATTTAAGAACTTTAAAAAAACAAGTTGGTCCATTTGTTTTGACATATGCTGCTCTTGATTGTTTGGGAAATTTAGCTGATTTGCTTTCTTAATTAGAGTCAAAAAATGAGATTAATACCATTATCATGATTTCCCATTCAATTTGAACCTACATCCAGCAGTCCCATGAAGAATTAGCTTTGGTTATTTTGACATAAAGACTCAAAACATTGAGAAAAAAAAGCCTGGTCATATTCACAGTTAACTAGAGCAACATAACAGCCCCAATTAAAGGTGTAGTGTGTACTGTGTAGTATTATATTTATTAGCGGCACCATCATTTGAAAAGGCTACCACCTTGCACCACCATGTTTCCACTGAAGCACAGACTGAACAAACTAATAACATACACATTTTTTTATTTAATGAATGTCAGTGTGAAAAGCATCACTTTAAAGACAAAGTGGAAGAGGAGAGTGGTTGTTGTGCGAAGAAGAATTTGTGTTGATAGGTGCTCTGATTATACAAATTCGAAGAATGTATGATAATGCTTATCATGTATCACAGGAGCATCTTGTCGACAAAGGCCACTTTCGATTGACCGTCATGAAGAGTGAATAAGGGACAGTTTCAGTGAAGAATCTGACCACTAGAAACTGCTCAATATTCCCTCATACATACTGTACATTAAATATATGTTTTCAACACACTGTTTGATTTATTGAATCAGTTAAAAAGGAAAAAATAAATATACACATATATATATATATATATATATATATATATATATATATATATATATATATATATATATATATATATATATATATATATATATATATATATATACATATATATATATATAATGATAATGACAAGTTGCCAGGAAGCTAGTGCAAACTCTACAAAGTCACCATGTCCAGCTGTGAAGTAACCTGGCCTGTCTCCCTCCAGAGAACCACTTTTTGTTCGTATACTTTCTTTGTAGTTTGAAGAAGCTAGTTTAGCTTTAGACTTACAATTTTCTACTTTTCCTTTTCCGACAAACAGACAGATGTTATTTCAGGGGTTAAGCTTTAAGAAAACAATCCTATTTACATTAGACACAAACACTGGTAGCTGTGTGCACAGACACACACATTCAAAGTGACAGAGAGAGAGCATGGTGTAGTAGATATTGTTCTGGTGTATTTCTGTCCTAACCTGATGTTATTTCTGTAAATTATGCATAGATTAATTATGATCCTGTTTGATATACAACTGTTTGCCATATCAGCAGATGCTTTCAGGTTTATACAGATGTCAGGGGTTGGTCATACCACAAAACAATCTAGTTTACATTAAAAATTACATCAAAAGACAGCAGCTGAGCAGAGAGATGGATGGAGTAGAGAGGAAAAGGATATTGCACAAGAGGAAGTGTTTTCCATAATTTTATATATTTTTTTAAGGACAAACATTGCTCACCTTTGGCCGATGCGATTTATGAAAAAAACATTTTTTATCCAAAGTTCAGTAGAGACTTAAGTGAAGAGCGATGCAAGGGACTTAATTCACCGGATAACTGTCCGGGGCACAACTTCCTGATAAAAGCATTGTGTGAAAACAAAGGGAGTCTCACCACAGCTTTTTTTTTTTTTAAAGGACAGATCAGGTTTTTGCTCTAAGAAGCATTGCCGAAAAGCTCCCACAATCAAATATAGCTGATTTAATGCCATTAATGCTTTCAACTTATCTTTTTTTTTTTGTTTGTTTATTTTGGCAATCTGTTTTTGAGATCTGTCTGCTTGGGGACAAATTAGGCAAATCTTGTATTCTCTAGATTTTTGGTGTGGAGGCGATCATGAGATGAACGTGCTCACACTGGTGGCCTGAACAGGGTAATCTGTTGACATGCATGCTAAAATGAAACACAAGCATCCGCTCTGAAGTGACTGTAATACAATGCAAATGGAGAAAAAAAAATGAAGAAACTTTGGAAAAAGGAAGGCATGTTAAAACAATACTAGTAGATTATTGCATTTATTTGACGTAATGGACTGTATGGTCATTTGAATTTAACTGTCTGCCAAATAAAGGAAGAATGCTATGTAATCTGATATTAGCACACAGAATCCCCTTGGGGCAACCATCACTGCCTTGTGGGAAAGCTTTTTTTGCTAATCATATGGCTCTTTTTCGTGAAGGCCTGATCTGCTTGTAGTAAAGAGGTAGCTTTGTCTTTGCCTCAGCTGTAGCTTGTCTGCATAAACACACACTTCTTGCGTGTAAATCAGCCATTTGTGCAGTGCAGCAGATGTATGTCATGACAAGGATCATCTGTTGTGCGACACCCATGAAAGCCCGTCGTGCTGCGTCCATGCGAACCCATGACTGTTCCACTGCTCTGGCAGTGGCAGCTGTGGAGGATGGCTTGGTGTTATGTGTGTAAATGGGTGGATTTGGGTGTGAGTTATCTACCGAGGATTAATTACCAATAGCATGCTATCTGTTTGAAGAATATGCTGAAGTTATGTGGACAGTCTCTAGAGGATAGATGGACTCTACAGACTCGCTAACGTGGACAGGACCAGAACAAAGCGGCTAAGATTCACAGACAATTTTCAACTCCTCCATGTATCTTTCTATAATACGGCCATGACAGCTAATTTCTCATGGTGCTCCTCCTTAGTTCACATATTTTCTGAACCTTAAGAGTCGCAGGTTTAACACTACCATTTTGTCTCTTGCCGGTTGACTCCCTCACTTTTATCCCGTCTTTACTCCGCTGCCATTTCTCCCCTCAACTAGGTTGGGAGCAAATTCTCTTTTATGCTGAAGGCTGTTGTCCTATTGTTGGTAGTGAACGTGCCTCCTGGGACTAGTATTTAGGTCAGGTACAAAACAGGAGAGAGACTTATCACCCGTCACATGTTTAACTTCCCTTTAGTTGTTGCTGTGGACCTTTCGCCACTATCAACAAAAGAGTTGTCTAAATCAGGCAGAGTCCGAAGTCAGAGCCCTGTAGGACAGAGTCTGTGACTGTCTGTGATTTAGAGACCTCTAGAATTGGCTTAATACTGTATGATGTAATTCTCCTTTGGGAGAAAAGAGATATTTCCGTTCCCAAATACATGAACCAGGAGAATCCTTCCACATGGTGTTTGAATTCTTCTGTCTCCTCAGGAGTCTTCTCAGGTGGTTCAGCAATCACATTGTTTCGGTCTGGTCTGTATAAACTCAGACAGTTTTGAGTTTCCTGCTCAGTTATCATTACCCTGTTACCTACGTTTAATTGTTTTGTTAAAGATACAGTGATAAAGCCTTACAGGTTTGCAAAAGATCAAAATCAAATGATATGAACTCCTTTTGAGCAGAGTGGTTTGCTGTGGTTTATTATCACCTGTTTTGGAGCTATGCAAATGACAGGAGGGAAGTCCGGGTAAAATATTTTCTTACAGTGCATAGTACATGTTTGAGTCACATGAAATAATAAGACATAAAAAGTGTCACCTTTTTCATTTGCTACATTCAGAAGAGTGGTGGGTCTCAAGTGCTTCCAACAAAGCTAAAGGTTAAGCCCTTTGTTAGGGCATCACTTCTTCCAGCAAGGTGTAGCCTAAAGGTCCCTCTGGCTAAGGGTTTGACTAAAAGCTGTGTAAATATTAGTAAAGGAGAGTGGTTTTGCCATGGAGCGTGATAGTTCCTTCATCCATTCAGTTTCCACTGACATGATTTCCCTCTTTTCTTTTGCAGGAGACGTTTACATACAGCCAACACAGGACACAAAAAATCCTGTGATTTATGGAGTCTTCTCCGTCTCTGGGTCAGTGTACCATAGTGTGCAGACTTTGGCTTATGAGCAAGTGACATATTTTTTTCCTCTATATTTTGTTCCATACGTTTTCCTGACCTTGTTTTCTTCTCTTATGTACTTTCTCTTACAGCTCTGTATTCAAAGGCTCAGCAGTGTGTGTCTACTCCATGGCTGACATTCGCATGGTCTTCAATGGACCCTTTGCACACAAGGAGGGTCCAAATTATCAGTGGGTTGCTTACACTGGGAAGATCCCATACCCTCGTCCAGGCACAGTGAGTTTGTTGTCCACACTCCCCCCACACACAAATCCGTAGTAAGTGAGCATTGCAGCAACCTCTGTCTGACTCAGACTCCAAATAGAAACCAAGAAATAACAAGTGCAGAGAGGCTTTTAAACATTCTTTATGTTATCATTCTGCTTGATTTGACCCAGGCTCATAATGTTAATGCTTCTGTTTCTCCCTCAGTGCCCTGGAGGTACCTTCACCCCCAACATGAAGTCCACCAAGGACTATCCCGATGAAGTGATCAACTTTATGAGGAATCACCCTGCTATGTACAATGCTGTGTACCCAGTACACAAACGCCCCCTGGTGGTTCGGACGAATGTGGACTATGAGTTCACCACCATCACTGTGGACCAGGTGGCGGCTGCAGATGGAAACTATGAAGTACTCTTTCTAGGAACCGGTGAGTGTTTGGTAAACTTTGAATATGATAGAGAAAAATAGTATTTGTCAGCTTTTAAAGGTATTACAGGTTTCTTAGGGTTATTTAAAGAGTCTAACATGTGTACCACAAGTCAGTTTGAACTCATAAACCCTTTTCACTAGATTCAGAATGCTAGGCGACAATGTCAGCGGGAAGTTGAGTGATGGAGAAAAAAATCCCCCCATGGAAATAAATCCCATGTAAGTGGAGGGCTTGTCTCCCCTGTAATCATTTATCATCAGGAGAAAAGGATTCTTGTCTTTTGTGCTCGAGTGGAAGTTTAGCCAATCAAAGGGTTTTGTACCTTGGTCTATTCACATGAGGTAAACAACAGGAGATCTGTACCTGGAGGGCAGGGGTGGATCAACAGCAGGAGGGGGGAAAGACACGGGGGGTGAGAAGAAGAAGAAAGGCGGGGGGTACAGTTAGGGTGTCCATCACCTTAATCCTGCCCACTGGTGCAAGAGAGATTATCTGTTTGTTTTCATGCCTCCAACCTTTAATCAGGCCTCAGTATGACAGCAGCAGTCACCACACAGTGTGCAGCCCTCACATGTTGCATATGACGCCAATACACTGGCTTCTTCATTGATCTGTGCAGACTAATGGGTTTGTGTGTGATGGAGACCACTGTGAAGGAATGTGTGTGCTTTCAGCTGCTGTCAGAGGGAGCCATTCAGCCCTGCGTTCCAGGCTCAATGCAAAAGTCATAATAAATCTCAGGTGCCCTGTTCACAAGAATGCCTTACACTTTGCTGAAATCAAACATGCCAGTTTGTGTTTGTAGCATCCAGACTAATAGAGAAGGCAAGAAGGAGATGAGGATGACAGGAGAGGTTTGTCATGGTGAAACAGAGATTCTTTTTGCTGTGCTAAGGTCAAACAAAGGAGAGAACACGTAACAGAGGGAAAGAGTACAGTGGAGCCTGTTGGTTTGAGGATTATCCCTTCTGGGAGGTTGCTGAAAGAATAAAATTGAGATTCAAGGGGCTGTTGACAGGCGGTGGGGTGTGAGGTTGCAGGTATGTAGCTGACGGTTGTGTTTGTGTGTGTGTGTGTGTGTGTGTGTGTGTGTGTGTGTGTGTGTGTGTGTGTGTGTGTGTGTGTGTGTGTGTGTGTGTGTGTGTGTGTGTGTGTGTGTGTGTGTGTGTGTGTGTGTTGGGGTCCACAGACAAGGGAACTGTTCAGAAAGTCATTGTTCTGCCCAGAGATGACCTGCAGACTGAGGAGCTTGTCCTGGAGGAAGTAGAGGTTTTCAGGGTGAGCCTTTCTTTGACTCTTTTTCTTTATTATGCTCCCTTTATGAAGTACAGTTAATCTAACCTTCTTTGCAGTTCCATTATCATTCTTTGTTTGCCCACCATTTGTCATAGTTCTCTTCCTCTTTCCCTTTTTCTTTTTTTAATTTGCTCATTCCTCTGAGTAAACATTTCCTTCTGCAATAAAGATTAGACACAGTACTCACATTTAAATATTTCCTCTGTCAAGGTTCCTACTCCAATTACAACAATGAAGATATCATCCAAAAGAGTAAGTGTTTATCTGCATCTTATATTTTACAGGGAGAAAAAAGGAAAGAAACAATCTACGTAGAAAAGGGAATGAACTGAAATGCATTTTTAGTAAACTTTGCCCTTTATAACTTGTAGAACCAGTTTGAGGGAGACAATGAGAGAGGAATATCTAAAAGACACTAAAGGTTCAGGGTTGTCTTTTATTGCGACTCTAATCCTTACCCTCCTCTTGATTCAATGACATCATTCCACAGACACAGAGGTTGTATTACAAGCAGCCTGCCAGAGTGATGAATTTCTAACAGCTGATCATTAAATTATGATGCGGACCATAAAGAGATGAGCTAAATATCACGCCAGATGATCCAGAGCCTGCTGATGTTTCAGCAGAGTAGAATGCTACATTTGACACTTATCTCATGACACACATCTGATCTGAGGTTGTGAAGTTATCCAGACACCAGGTTTTGACATATCCTGTACATAAATATGTACTACAAGTACTTTTGAAAGTGAACAACTAGGAATTGACTTTTTAAATTGTCAGTTATTTTCCTGCTGCTTTGTGGAGCTGCTCAAAAAAACTTAAAGATGATTTTTCTTTTCTTATTTCAGTTTTGATATCAAAGTGTTTCTGTCTGGCTGAAAGTAACACCATTTCATATCTTCCTCTCTGTCAACAGCAACAGCTATATGTGTCTTCTACAATGGGGCTCACCCAGCTGGCTCTTCACCGCTGTGATGTGTACGGGGAGGCCTGTGCTGACTGCTGTTTGGCCAGAGACCCTTACTGTGCCTGGGACGGCAAGTCGTGCTCCCGTTACTCTTCCTCGCAGAAGAGGTGAGATCTAGCATGAGCTACACTAACTTCAAAACTAACGAGTGTCTCAAATGGTTTCTCGACTGAAGCTCAAAGTAGACTGCCTGGATGGCTGAATGGCTGTTTTAATGGCATTATATCTTTTGAATTGTAAATCTTTGGGTTATCTGCTTTTAAGGGTCAACTAATTAAACATTTACCTGCAATATTATAAGATTAATCAGTAAATTATGAAAGTCCTATCCCTGTGATGCATTGTGATAGCATAGTTGGGTGGAGGTTGGTCATCAGAGGCATTTAGATGTGATGTTTTTATTGCTTTGTGTTTTGTTGGATGGCTTTGAATGGCTTGCAGTTGCTTTATACCTGTTTTCTCTCCTTATTCGGCAATACTGGTCTGACCCGTTTAGACGGAGCCGGCGGCAGGACGTCAAGTATGGAAACCCCATTCGGCAATGCAGAGGCTTCAACTCAAATGGTAAGTTGTCTTTTCTTCAATCTTTCACTGCTTCAATCGCTGATATTAGTTTATTAATGAATTCTTAAGGTTAGACGTAGTGACACATACCATTACTGATGCTCGAATCAGCTGTCACTGATAGGAGCAGTTATTAGCGCACGCTGGCACTTTTATGGTAATCAAGCGAAGTCTTATCACCAAGAGGACTTTGAATTGCCACAACTGAGATTTTGGTCTGAAGGAGTTCATGGTAATGAGTGTTTTGGTTGCCATGGAAATCCCCCTCTCTCCTTGCCTTACAGCCAATAAGAACACTCTGGAGATGGTGCAGTATGGGGTGGAGGGGAGCAGTACCTTCCTGGAGTGTCAGGCCCGCTCCCCGCATGCTGTCATCAAATGGCATCTGCAGAGAGATAACAGCGACCGCAGGAAAGAGGTGAGCCACCACATAGTGTATTTCTCAAACATCCTGGTTGTATGTAGATTTATAAGATTACTCAGAATAAACTTATAAAATCCATCCAATATAAAACACACTTTAAATTTACAGAAGTGTTAAAATTACTTTACCTTTACTGGCATGGAATCGGTGGAAGATGAGCATTTTCACAGATGAACACTCTTTTTTCTTCAAACCCCAGATGGGACTGGGGGCCACTCCAGCAATGGAGTATTTCATTTCATTTTCATATTGTGTTGTCATGGAGAGTGGGAGATTTATAAGCAGTATGACTCAAGTGAAAAATGACCTCAGTGTAATTCTTGTTATATTATATGTTAACATGAGTAAGTGATTCAGGCCCTGATTGAATGATGCCTGATTTCTCACACAGACCTCCGACTGTCCTTAGGCCCAAGGGAAGGACACATAAAGCAGAGCTGTGAACAAGCCTTCTGCTATGATATATGGCCCTGAGGTTCTAGTTAAATTTTCATTGTGAAGCTATGTAGTGTTGCTGCTTTGCTTTTATAGACTATTCTGTTGGATGCTCTCTATCCCCACTGGCAGAGCAGATTCTACTGCTACCTCAACTAGCTTCCCCTGATCAGACTCCTTATATAAAAAGTAATAGGTGTTACACCTAGTATTACCTAGTATTGTCTTTTTAAAGGACATTAATCCACTGTACAGGCCAAATGGGTGTGGTTTTAACAAAGATGAGTGTTTTATTTACATTTGGATGAAGATAAATCACATGAGCTGTTTTTTGTTCTGTTGACACAGATGCGTTCTGATGGTCGGATTTTGAAGACGGAGCAGGGTCTTCTTCTGCGCTCTCTGCAGCCCTCTGACTCTGGTATGTACCAGTGCACAGCCACAGAGAAGAACTTCAAACACACGCTGGTCAAGCTGCAGTTGGTAGTGCTGTCAAGCCGGGCTGTCAACAATGTGCTAGTGGAGGGCGCAGGAGGGCTGCCGTCTTCTCTCCACTCCTCCAGCACCCAGTGGACCCCCAGCTCAGACCAGTACAAGGACCTGCTGACCATCCTGAGCCAGCCAGAAATGAGCCTGATCAATCAGTACTGCCAGGACTATTGGCAATTTGGAGACCCACTGCTGGGTGCCCTCAAGGCCAAAGACCTGAAAGAGCTAAAGGAGCAGAAGAAGCCCCGAAACCGCCGGCATCATGGGGAGGGGGAAGAGGAAGAGGAGCGAGAGGAGGTAGCGACATGAGGAGCCCACCTTTGTGTATCAAACACCCTCAGCCACCCTCCCCCACCCTGTGAAAACAGGGAGAGACTCATTCAGAGTAGCAACATGAAAAAATCCACAATCCCAAAAAAAGAAAACTGAGAAAAAAGAGGCTTACAAACTAAACCCCACACACTCCCTCTTAAACAGTAAGATATATGACACAGTATTTATTGTAGGTTGTATATAGTCTCATTCTGTGGATTTCTTTGTACTTATAGAAAAAAACATGCTCTTTGTGTATAGGTACCTGTGGGGCAAATATTATTGTTATTATTGATGTTAATTTTATTGTTGCTGTTACTGTCATTAAAAAAAACTCATTGTCATAACCATGACAGTTTGGAATGTGTTATCAGGCATGTAAGCTGTTAGGGGAGCTCTGAGAAGCTCTCTATTACAGGACAAGGAGTAGTTAATGAGAGGTTATGGGTTCACTGTTGTTTCTTCTTTACTTTGACTCCATGCCAGGATTCTTTTATTTCTGGACACTCCAGGAATGACTGCAATGTAAACTCCACAGGGCTGCATGACAGAGACTTGATATTGTGAGGGGACCATAGATACATGGTCCCGTTTATGGAGGGGAAATTGTTTTTTCTCTATGGGAACCCAGACATTGAGGGAACTGTTAAATGTATTTTGACTGGTGTAACTGGGCCTTTTAATAATTGGGCTTTCTGTACTTTTCTCCTTCTTGATGGAGGGATTGAAACTAAAATTAGGCAAATCTCAGTTGTATTTTCCATAGAGTAACCTGAAGATCCTCCTTGCTGTTTAACTCAAGTTTAAAAGAGGCAAGAGAACTCAAGTGGAATAATTTACATTGAAGAAGGAGGAGGGGGAGGCTTTTGCTCTTTTTTTTATGAAACCTCTTAGACATGATGGTTTGGTTCTTTTAAGATAAGACATTGTTTGAACTGAGGTTGAGGTGCAATAAAGGGTCATGGTTATGTATAAAGGGCATTATTTTTTTACTTTCAAGGGACATTGGCTGGGGCCAAATCCAACATGCACACTCTGCAAGTTCAAGTTGATTTCTGTAAAAATGGAAAAAAAAATCTATTACATACAATAGAGGTGCCAGATCAGGCAGCAGCTATGAGCTCCACGCACACAAGGCATCCTTTTTTTTTTTGTTCATGTACTGAAAAGAATATACATTGCCCCTTTACACATCAGAGCATTGTAAAAATGTTGTGACACTAACCAAAATATTGGGAAGCTGGCTTTCATTGTGTGCATGAACCTGTATTTGTACTGTAATTCTGATAAGATACTGTGTTTTTTTATTTGTTTTGTTTGTTTGTTTATTTTTTTTATTTTCATCTCAAATGGTGTACAGTGAGACTCTGCGGAACAATGTTAGTGCAGAGAAAAATGTGCAAGACAAGTGCTTTAAAGTTGTCTTCATAACAAATTCCCCCTGTATACAGCATGATACACCTTTTCATTTAGATACATGTAAGGTATTAGGTGAAATGATTTCTCTGATGTGTTTTTAAAGCACATAGTATGTGAAAGCATCATTTAAAATATGAGAAGACCATGTTGACTATGTAGACAGAGGCTAATTACTTTCAGTGATAGGGCTGTTATTAAAGGTGAGTGAGGTTTTTATTGATTTGATCTTTGTACTCACCTGCTAGTACACAAAGCTATTGTCTGCATTACCACATTTATTGGGAACCAAAATTAACGGAATACTCATAAAAGACGACAAATCTTGAAGAAATTGCAGTATCGTTTACATTTGATATTTCAAGGCTTTCTAAACACCTTGCTTGGCATGTATTCATGCTGTAAATAAGCCTTTATGAACTCATTTTGGATGATGTATCCAGAATTAATACAGCGGTATCTGTACCTGCTCCTCAATTTTTAGGATATCTGTCTGTCTACAGCCTGTACTGGCAAATCAATTCAAAGAAAAGTTGTACAATTTGTTAGTATTTTTCAGTATGTGTCTGTAGTTCAGAGTGTTTTTGTTTGTTTTGTATTTTTGCATTATCAGACTATAAGGAAAAAAACAAAAAATACATAATTCGCAGAGGTGATGTTATTGTAATGACTTGTGTAAATTACTCTATCTTCTCTTTCCATTGTTGTCGCTGACTAATAAATTAAAGCTCTATATTTTATAAGAATGGAATGCTCCCCCCGTCATTGTGATTGGCTTAATACCTGATGTTTTCCATGTTAGAGCCCTCTGGATCCTTGGAATAAAGTTGTACCTGTTAAAACGACATGTATGCACATTTCTGTGAAATGTACTTATTGCATTTGTGGTGTGAATTGAAACTATGGAAGATAAATCACCTCAAGTGAAAGGACACGAGGGGATTTTCTCTCTGTTTGTATCAAGGTTTCTTAACCTCTAGGGATGATAGGAATGGATTGTGCTAATCCTCAATCCCCATTGGTTAGCATATTCATAAAATGCTTTATAAGTGATTAAAGGTTCATGAACTCCGATTTTAAGTGTTAAGTGCTACATGATCAGAATACACCTGTGGGAGATTTCAAATGTTTTAAATATATTGATATTTCTTAACAAGTTGACCACAGGCAGAATTTCTTCCTCCATAAATCACTACATTCTTAAAGCAACAGCACTGTGCACTTTTCATTTTTCATTACATATAGTTAAATACACTTAATATAAAGGTACACTTATTTGATTTTATGCTTTTGTGCTACAGAGGGACATGATGTGATGGGATATTGAAAAAAAGGGAATGTGTGATGGAAGTTCATGGATGTAAGTCCAGCTCACAGCACCACAGGGAACAAGCTGTTGTCAGGTCAGAGTAGTGTGCTTCAGTCAACCCCATCAGGGTTTCTACACCTCATTAAAGTCCTGATGGCTGAGCTGACCCCTGATCATACAAGAGTGACTCACATTCTCCCACATCGATTCAGGTCACCCATAAAACAGCAAAGGACAGAGAAGTGGGGGGGATACTGTACAACAACAGTTGTTTCAAGACATTCAGTCAGGATTTAGAGTGCCCCATAGCAGTAAGACGGCACTGGTGAGTGTTAAAAACGACCTCCTGATAGAAGAACTCTATGCCTCTATATTTGACAAGACAGACCGACACAGAGAATAGATCACTTAGTTGTCATTGCATGTACCTCTCTAAGGTAACATAATCTGTAAACTCTCTAGATGTTTTCATTATAAAGAAAATGATACTCAACTATACTTATATCAATAAGGCAAGACTAAACCATTGACTAAATTATTCATAAAGCATGAAGACATTAAATATCCAGATGATCAGCAATACTCTGCTATCGAGCTGACCAAACTGAAGGTTTTTTGCTCTGCCTCAAACACCTTGCAGTTTGTCTGTAGTGGTTGTGGCTCAGTGGGTAGAGTCAGTCGTCTATCAATTGGAAGGTTGGCCGTTCGATACCAGCTCCGGCAGTCACATGCCGAAGTGTCCTTGAGCAAGACACTGAACTCTGAATTGCTACCTCTGTTGTTCAGGGGTGTGAGAATGTGAATGAATGAGAGTAGCTAACACTGATGGTCCCTCACTACATAGCAGCCTCTACCATCAGTGAGTGAATGGGTATGAATGGGTGAATGTGACGAGTAGTGTAAAAGCACTTTGAGTGGTCAGAAAGAATAGAAAAGCACTATATAAGTACAAATCCATTTACCATTTACCTCAGATGTCATCAGGCACCCACCAAACCCTTAAGAAATATGGGAGTTGTATTTGATCAGAATGTTCTTCAACACACAATAAAGTAATATCTTATCTTATCTTTGTCAAAAATAATTAAATAGGCAGCCTTAGGGGTTAACTTTTTTCACTTAATCAGTGATATCCTGTCTGCCAATGAAGAAAAATTAGTATATGTACTTTTTTTTATTTCTGGGATGGATATTTGAAACTCCATTCTCGCCTTCATTTACACAGGCCCCTCTTCTGTGATACCGTTTTTCAGTTTTGGTCATGGAGGCAGACACACTGTACTTTTTAATATTCACAATTAAAATTGGGGTTTTGTCAATAGGACTCTAAATATGTAAGGAAAACTTAAGTTGTGAGATAACTCGTGTGGTGATTTTAGTGCTGTATGACTGAAAACTAATTAAATGATTAATTGACTTTCCAAAGTCACATCTCAGTCAAATCAAACCACAAAGGCATGCTCTCATCAACACCTCATTGTGCAGAGGGGGTAACACCTCATAACGTATTGATATATTAAAAAGTACCAGATTTGGTCTGTTAATCATTGAGTTTAAATACAAATTTGATTTCTTCTGGATAAAAGTGTCAGGTGACAGAACAGAAGTTCTTTGTTCATGCACACACACAAACACACACACACACACACACACACACACACACACACACACACACACACACACACACACACACACACACACACACACAATGGCAGAACTGAAGTGTTTATTTGTAGAATGAAAGAGAGAGCCTCTCCAGTTGTCCATCTTTTTGAAAGATAAACTCAAATAGTGCCATCAGGCCACTAAATTTATCACATTTTTTAAATCAAATGCAACCCACTAAACATGCCTCTAGATTTGCTGTTAAAAGGCAGCATTAGAATAACAGCCTATGTATTTTCCTATATTATCTGTTGATTAATATAGGCTACCATCAAATCTACTGTAATGACATGTGTTGATGTTCTAATACCACAGCTAGCACCCTCAAGTAAAAAGAATACTTTGCCTGTGTAAAATGAGAATTTAAATAAGTAAAAATGATTATGTTTGCTGAACATTCAGACCAAACCTAACAGCATGCAATCACACAGAAACCTTTGTATTGCTGTAATTTTAGTTGCATATAAAAGCTGTCTGAAGGATGACACGGTCTGTTCCCTATTTTGATCCCTTCTTTCTTTGTTACTGTGTTTGGTCTATTTGTTAGGTGTAAGTCAGGAAGACCATTTGATTGAGAGAACTTCTTCAGCTTAATTTAGCCCCAATGACATATTTGAATATCTAGGGATGACAACATGTCTGGGGACACCGTTTAACTCTAGCATCAGTTTATTTCAGGACATGGTAGACAATAGGTCAGATGGGTTGAATAACATCACAGGGCATTCGAGGCTGAGATGGCATTTTGTCCCCTTTTCATTCCTGCAGCATAGACAGAGCTCTGTTCCCTTTCGTTATCTAACTCTTATCAAGGAGCAGCAGAGTCAGGGTGGGAGTTTTACAGTTATGAATAGAGGACAACAATATTCAAGGTCATCCTCCCACGCTGTGGCTGTTCAAATTATGTCTGTATCATCACAGCATCACTTCAAATCCATCCATCTCTGCCTCTGAGTCAGAAACTGGCTCTGAACCAAGAGCCTGATCCACATGAAATTCAAAACTACCCACAACAAATGTTAACCTCTCATAATCTGATCAGGCAGTTCTATGGAGCATTCTTTATAACACAGAAGAGATTTATTTCTGTGGGTTATTACCTCCTTAGTGGCATATCACATGACATATAGCCATGTCACTGGCATCACTAACGTCATTCAACTGACTTTTCAGATATGGAATCCAACGCTGTCTTATCGTTGAGTCTGATCGGTGCAGGGTGGCTCGGAGGCAGCGGTGGCATTCTGTGGCTATCTGCTCCGTCTCTCTCACAGTGAGAGCAGCCAGACACTTACTGCATTGTTTGAAGCAGAAGTTGGAAGGAGGGCAGAATTTGGCATGTCATGAAGCTGGTTCTTTGTTCACTACCATCTTTCTTTAGACCAACAAACTTGGCCCAGTGAAAAAACTAAAAACCAATTTCAGTCTACTGAAAACTTGATGAGCTGATGTTCATTGAACTCCACCCCAGAGACTTTCCACAAACTTGGTTACAGGGTTTAGCCCTTATGTTGCTGGATGTTTCATTCGGTGTAGCACATCATATAACCTGGTCTTGGCCTGGTCTCCTATATTCTTACTGTTACATTGTGTGTACGAGCAGCTTTAACAACTGAATTTCCATTTGACTGATGAGCCCTCAGTCCTCATGTTGTCAGATTTTCTCATGCAGAAACCAGCTGCAGATGAGACTCTGGGGAACGTATGTGGAGTGGTCATTGAGGACCCACAGAGCCTTCCAAAGTAAAGCAGAGAAAATAGGGAGCAACAGTGCTCTCTGCTGCTTCTACATGATTCAAACACGAGTCTTGCTTATAGCTGCATTACATGCTGTCAGACAGCAGATGGCAGGCTGCAGCAGTGTCTGATGGGCTCTCCAGGATAAACAACCTTGTATATTTATATTTTTTAAAAAAAGTCTAAAAAGTAAAAGCTTAATATGAATATATATTTTTGTGGGTTTGTATACCATGATGTCATATTGTGTCACATGTTTACTGAATAATAAATGGAAACAATCAGTCCTCAGATACTCAGAATTCCAAAATCTTACTATGATATTTCACTTAAATTAAACTGCTCTACTGAGAAACTAGAGCAGACTCTGCTTTTGATCCAACAACAGTTTTCTTGATTACATTGAACATTCATGGATAAGTTACACAGTCATTTTTTAAAACCAGTTTGGAACAGCATTTAGATGTACAGTATTTGTCCCTTTAATAACAGAGGACAACAATCAGTTGACACCTGTAGAGAAAAGATCATCTGTTTTCACAAAGCCTGATCATGATGGACAAGCTGTTCAAAAATGCCTTTGTTAGTTTGTTCACTATCCACTTGCATCCACTGCCTACTCCATATATATTTCATAATTTATGTTTTACATTTTTAGTCTGCTGTCTATGTCATTGTGTAGTTATTGGTTGTTACTTTTTATTGTACTGTTTTTGTTCTTTTTTTGTACTACTGTTCTATGGCGTTTAAATTGCCTCCCAGGGACAAATACACTTTTTAAAATGAAATTGAATTGAATAATAGCATATCCAAATTATACCCCAATTACAAGCAAGTCCCATTATATTAAAAAAATGGTTTGTCTCTGTTTTTTGTTAGTTTGTTTTGTTGTGTTTCTATCTTTCTTTAATTTTCACACTGAAAGAGTTCTGTTTTACACCGCTGCTGACATTGATTGAAGTTTATTATTGAAGGCACTGCAACATTGTTGGAAAGTGTTTGACCTCAGTGGCATGCAGTAAGCTGAGGCAGCAAAGCAATTCAGGGAGTTGTTGTGATTGATTACTTCTTAACATCGACATGCCAAAAAAAGTCAATGCTACACACCAAAACCATTTATCACTATCATGCTTCTTCACCTATTGTCATCAGTGAGAGTCTGGGGTCTGACAGAGAAACCTCAATGATGGAAAAATTAGTTGTTGTAAGAAAACTTATATTCTGTGTCTTAACTGTCTTACATGCTTTTTCAGTATAGTTAGTGTGCAAGACTAGTTTTGCCCATCATTTAAAATATTTTGGTATTCAATGTAATTTTTACTTTATTCATATTTTGGTGTTACTTCTTTTGAAATCATGGTGTTAGATGTAATATTTATCAACTCGGAAAGGACAGACTCTGACTGACAGCCTTTCATCTCTACATTCTTGGCTGAGACAAACAAGAGTCTGACACTTCCTCACCCTAAGGTTCGTAATGAAGTCATCCAACAGCGCAGACACAGATATAGTATCCCTCTGAGCCCCAAGAGTGTACGGATGGCTGCATAACATAGCACAATGTGCATGAAAAGGAGAAAATCTCCCAGGAGAAACCTATTGAATCCCCAGAGGGCCTAGAAAGCGAGTTCTCTGCATTATTATCCAAATGCTGTGCAATTCAAGTACCCTGGAAAGTGTGGCCAAATGGCACTGCTGGGATTTTTCAAGCTGAAATTCGCACAGCACCAGGGTGGGTGCTAAGCTTGTGCTAATGGAGAGCGTGTAACACAGATGCTCTCCTCTGCGTAAGGGGAAAGTAGAGTAGGGTGTCACAGGCTGTTTCACACATTTTCTACTTCATATCCATGCCCCCATGACTGTGGACTCAGAAGATAAATGATGAAAACTGCACATGAATAAATAGATGAAGTAAATTTTAATACCATCAAAGTCATCAACTCAGTCAAGGAGAACAGTACAGAGCTCACAAATGCAAGACAGGACCTACAGGTGACCACTGGTCCTGGCAAACATCACATCTACAAATACACCTGTAAGTGCATGGCAAAATGAACAAACGTGGAATATTAAATACAGTGAGGAATGTATTGGAAAAAGCATTGCTTTAAACTGTGTAACAGTATTGAAACAGTATTTATTTGCCATCTAAACAAAGAAAACAGACTACATGAATTAATCTATTCACACAAAAGTCTCTTTTAATCTTCTGTTAAAGCCTCTCATAAATATCTAAATATTACTCTTGTAAGAAAGAAATAACAATGTAAGAAATAATACAGCTGTAAAATCTGAACGATTGGTCGTCCACCAATCTACTTCATTACAAATTAAAAGTAGATACATGTGTAAATGTTACCACAAAGCCAAACAAAGCCCCTTTTAATTTTAAATGCACACTTTTATACAAATGCACATGTGCTCACTGTAAATACTCTTGACAACAGATTGGGTGGGACAAAATCGCCATAACAGTGTGCTTACTATATTTCATATCTATCTATTCTAACAATTGTGTTGACAACATGGCGGCTGTCTCCATGTGACCAGAGAATAAAAGCCCATGGCTAAATGTGTGTTCACACAAGGAACCATGTGGGCACTCAGGGGCCAGAGGAGCAAAATGGTCTTATCTATCAGCCCCCACACACTTATCTGACAGCAGCCACGTGTTTGTTAAGTGGCCATGATGGGCCTGACAGCTGGCGAGGACTAAAGACTTCCACTTACAGGTACATGGACTGTATCGAAAGGACACCAGGAATCACAGTTTCTGCAGCCAGTCGAATATTGCTCAATATCCTCTAGAGTGATTACAGAGAACTTGTTCTGTAGCTCTTTATTAATGCTCAAGGGGACCAGTGACAGCAAAGGATAGTTTGTTATTACTGTTTATAAGAAATCTATGGAAAAAAAAAAAGACAAAATTTAAAACAACAACAAAAAATAAAATTTGATGTGTAAATATAAATAAATAGAGAATTAATAGAAAAGTTAAAAAAAAAAGAAATATTTACTTCAAACATTGGGTGTCAGCAGAATACATGTCAGAAAGGCTGTGTTCATGAAAAGAGCTCTAGTTACCACAAAGTCAAAATTATGCATGTCTTCTCTTGAAAGCTGCATGTGGTCAGTTAATGCACATTTTGTTTTTAAGTTACAACTTAATATTAAGACATATGTGGCATTTAAGTCAGAGTCCTAACACAGGGGTCAAGGTTAAACCACAGTAGATGCGAGTAAACTGAGATCTAGTTCCTCCCCCCCCCAAAAAAACTGTTTTAGTCACATGATGGATAAAGATGTGATGAAATAACATCTCTAAAAATGGAAAGCTACAAATTAATTTAATGCATAGAAGTGCAATGAAATGAAGACTTCTTTTTTCATCAAACTTTAGAGACAGCAGAGGGCCTGAATGAGTAGTAGCAATAGACAGCATAATGTGCAGTGCGCTTTAAAAAACAATTCTAAATATTTTGTGAGAAGAGGTGAGGATGAGGGAGCTGTGACTTATGTTAAGACAAAGTAGTCAGATGAGTATCTTTATCCATCAAGTGTTTGTAAATGTAAAATGAACAGCAAAAAGTGAGAGTACATGCTGTTTTGGCTACTTCTACAAAGGTCTCTATATACAGAATCTTTATACATACAGCTATGAGGTGCTTTCCTGAGCAGGAAGTCAGCAAAGAAACAAAATGTATGTGTGTGTTTTTATGTTTAAAGCTGCCTCGTTCAAATATACCATACTGGGCATGATGGCTCCCAGTCACCAGTCTCGTCATTGTAACACAAAATCAGTGTAGACAATTATAGAAAGACAGGTAGCTATGTTTCTCCTATGACAGGGTTAAGTAATCTTCTCAATGTGCAAGGACAAGCACTTAGGAAGTGTTAGAGTTTAAGGTCAAAATTACACAGGCGAAACTTTTCTACTGATTCAAAGAACAAATTCTGTATTTGCAATGCCAGGAGGGAGATGTTTCTAAAGTGTGCTCATTAACAGGAATCAAAGCAAAAAGAAAAGTTTAGCTGAAAGCCACAGTTTGACCGCATATCTGTTTTTGCCCTTCAAACTCAAGTATTCAAAGATAGAAGTGGTTCATATAAACTGACATAAAACGCTGGCGGGTCAGTGAAAAAAACACAACACATGTAGAAACATAACCAATACAACGCAGCACTCAGGAAAGGTAGCACACAGCCTCCATGAGATGATTCTAATGCTGCAAGTGAGAAAGAAGCAGAGTCAGTGTCACCATGCTAGCAGCTAATGTACAGTGTGCAGGGGTTGGTGGGGACTTCAGAGGTCACACAGAGAAGGTTTGGAGGAGGGTTTAACCCTGCTCATTCCCAGCCTCAGAGGTTGCATCGGGAGCAGCTACAGCTTCTCCGTTGCAGCGTGATGTAGGCTCGGCCTCCTGTGGTGGGGGGCTTGGTTGCTGGGGCTCAGCAACTGAGGCAGCCTCACCGGCTCCTGCTTCCGGTGCTGGTTGGCTTATCTCTGCTGTTGCAGGGGGCTCTGTGACTTCAGCAGGCGCTCCTTCAGGTGCTGCTGTAGAAGAAGGCGCAGAGGGGTCTGTGGCTGTCTGGGGAGCTGTGGAGTCTGCTGGAGCAGCCGCCTCCGGGCTGGTTGTCTTTGCCTCGGGTACTCTCAGTCTCTTCATGATGGTGGTGACCCGCACTGCTTTCTGTAGAAGGAAGAACAAAGTGAACTCAAAAAGGTGCTGTATCCTGGAGACTCGCTCAAAGAACATCAACTCTCAACGGACTGCCATCACTGTTATAAAACACTGCAATACTACACCTTCATGTACAAGAACTGTACATGTCCTGTTGAGCTTTGTGAGGAAGAACAGAACGGCTTACCTTCCATTTAGCTCTGGCGAAGTTCTTCTCTATTTGTGCACACACATTTTCCTTGATGTTCTTATCTGAAGCTGCACCGCCAGAGATCCTGTTGTACAAAATGGGAACACAATCCAACTCACATCAGCCCTATCTTTGGATGTCACATGGCTGCTGCACTCAGTATGTTGCAACTTGATGTTTATTTTAACTCTGTGCAAACTTTTGCCAGACTGTCTAACCTTTAAGAATTTTATTGACAGTTTTTTGACTGGGCCCCACTAAAAATGTAGTAAGCAGCACCAGTTTGTTGTTGCAGCAGTAACAAAAAACTTAATCAATTCAGATCATTTTTACCTGAACTGTTACCTTTTAAAAACATTGGAAACAAAGTCTGTTCATAGATCGCTCAAGTTGAAGTGGTTTGCACAATACAGCGTAGCTCTCATACTTACCATTCATGATTTATAGCCTCCTGGGCTGTCAGTCTCTGGTCTTGATCCACCTCCATCAGACGGGCAACTAGAGTCTTAGCTGTGAGAAAAGAACAAAAAAAAAAGCAGGGTTTGTTATCCTGATGGACAGGGACATAACTATGATGTGTTTGGAGGTAAGACAGGAGAAACTCTTGATTTTGAAATATTAACTCAGTGAGAATTCATTGTGTGAACTCAAAGTGTTCATCTTGAAGTACCTGAATCAGAAATGTCATCCCAATACGGAGAGTCAAACTCATAATCTCCTGCCAGTATCTTTCGGAACAGGTTCTTGTCATGGTTTTCATAATCATCGTCATCAGTTTCATCATAAAAAGGAGGGTTGCCTGACAACCTGATGTGGGGGAAAAAAAAGCAGCAAATTAATAAGTCAAATAAATGTCACTACTTTCTTTTGAAAATGACCGTTCTGCATTGAAATGGGTGGTAAAGGTTTCCCTTTGCTTCACAACTTACAGAATATACATGATGACGCCTGTTGCCCAGCAATCCACTGGCCTCCCATAACGCTGTCTGCCAACCACTTCAGGAGCTGCACCCAAGACAGACACCTTATTACAACCTCTGCTAGTTTAAAGCAACATAAGGCAGCCACATCACATCCTCTGATGATCTGCTTGTGTTAAATTGTTGGTTTATTTATATTCTCACCCAAGTACTCTGGTGTTCCACAGGGATCCTTTATAAGTCCATTCTCCAGCTTGGCAAGATGGAAGTCGCTGATGACTATCTTAGAGTGCTTCAGGCGGTTGTAATAAACCAAGTTCTCCAACTGAAAAAAACAATGACAGCTTCCAATAAATTATTCATGCTGAGGGTCTATCGTTTTCATAGTTAATCATGTAATGAGAAGGTTGAATTTCAGTCGTGAGATCATTTTCTGACAGAAAGAAAATTAAAAGGATCCCCTCAGAACATCTAAAAGCACATATTAATTGTGTAGTGTGAATTAAAGCAGAAAGAAAATCAAACGAGAGACAATCTGAGTAATTTAGTTGTTTTACTATGATTGGACACAAGCTAAGAGCTTTGACCACGTTTGACATATTTCGGAATAAGAAATGGAATAATAAGAATTGGTTTTATTGTAGCCTAAGATCTAATTCAAGGTCATGAGACATGTGTCAAGCTGGGAAAGCTAATCAAGCTTGTACTATAGCTAGTATTAACATAGCAATGACCTTTTCCTCTATCCCTGGTTCGCCCTCCTCAATCTGCATACGATGAAGTATGAGAGTTTTATTTGTGTGAATGATGTCATACAGGGAATCACATTCCCCCTACCCAGGTGTGTGTCCAACTTCCTTTTGGTTTCACGTAGCCAAGCTTGCTGTTGCACCTGTGTGCACTTACATACGGGATAGGATCAAAAAAGAATACATTATTTTGGCTATATATGAGATGGAGGGAATTTCAACATTGGCATAATTCAGCACAAAACAGGAGGCTGCAAATAATACTCACAGTGTGCTGAAGTTCAGTAGAACATCACAGCTTTGAGTGTGATCTTGCTTTTACACAACCGTTTCATAGCATATAATAAAACTCACTTATAGTGCAGCCAATGAAATAAGAGTCTGTTGTGTGACTCTGAGGGACTAGTTTGTTCACTCAAGACAAACACTGTCTGCTGTAAAGTTAAGTAACAGTAACAACAGGTGAGTTGCAGGGATGCACACTGTGGAAAGTCCCACTGATCCTGTCCAATCCGATTACTTGGTCAGAAGTATCTGTTGCTTACAATATAGCATATAGCATATAGCATATAGACATGCTACCTACTGTCATACCCTTTCAGTATAGGCCCTTCCCTATCATAAACTAATATTTTGGGCATCCTTCACCGTAAAGAAAATGAAAGCTGAGGCTGTTACCTTGAGGTTTCTGTGAACAATATGCAGGGAGTGGAGGTAGGCCACAGCCTCCAAAACCTGGCGCACCACATTGCTGGTATCTCGTTCTGAGTAGTAGCCCTGGTCAAGGATCCAGTCAAATACTTCTCGGCCTGTTGCACTTAAGAAGAAAAAAAAAAGAAGGCATTACATGAATACAAAATTTAGAGTAGGAGATTCTCAGCTGCTATCTTATTTGTTTAGACATGACTTAAAGCCCCTTTCTCACAAACCTCTCTCTTCCTGTGTTTGGTTCTGCTTTAGGGCTCTGGTAACACTTTCCAATTACAAACTCTCCAGGAAAGAAAAAATTATTTGCTTGTATAGAGACTTGCAAAGGTACTTTTGCATTGAATAACTGGAGTGAAATGTTAATTACACTGTTACAATAATTGTATTTTCTGACAGGATTGCAGGATGCAACCCACCCACTAAGGGAAATGAGTCTAATTATTCCCCGATAGATGTTTGTGTGTTTGTGTGTTTGTGTGTTTGTGTGTTTGTGTGTGTGTGTGTGTGTGTGTGTGTGTGTTTGATGATCTTTTTAACCAGAACCCCAAACCCGCTAATCACGTGTCCTCAAAGGATGAAACTACCATTGAACATTTAGCATATCCATAGAACTGTATCTAATTCCCCTAGAAAACATGCTGATGAGAATGGTGCAGCTAGCAAGCAATCATATCTGAATACCAAATAAGTGAGTTCAGAGCTGTTCTCATATCTACCAGGCCTCAGGCTACAACAGCTTATTCCCCACGAGTGTGTAATCAACACACACAGCCCAGCAGGCCCAAGCTGCTGCAAAGACAAGCAGAAAGCATTTTCCCCTGGTGCCCAAGACATCTGAACTCACAGTTCAAGGAAGAGGAAGTACTCCTTCTTGGTCTCAAAGACGTCCACCAGCTGGAGAATATTGGGATGCTTCACCCTGACGAGACATGTCATGAAAAATAGATAGAGATAGAAACACAAAGAGAGAGAAAGAATGATTTCAGGATTCACACAGGAGAACTGCATCATTCATTCATTCAGATGGAGGAATAATATAAATATATACTACAGTGTTATTAATAACACATGGGTGAAGGGAAGCAACTGTGGAATAAGAAAAGTAATTGTAACCACACATCTGTTAATTTAACTTCTTAACACTGAGAGTTTATTATTCAAATTTCCATCCACAGATAAACGCATTTATGTTATCTGATGCATCCATCTGGGGAAAAAAACGACCATGCAGCAGTGCAGTGCTGTGCATCTTACCATGCCTTTTACAACCACAGCACCAGATGGGAAACTTCATGATGAACTGGGCCCATAAGGCAACAGTATTTGAGACTGCAAAATGTTGTTCTTGCCAGTAAAGTTGGCTGTGATCTCATTGCCTTCAATTATACTAAATGCAGAACAGGGTCAATAGAGCTGTGTCTGAAATTGCTTACTCATTCATCCCAGACCCAAAATGTGGTATATTTCTCATTATCATATGCGTCATCACTGACAGGTGTAGTGTTACATAACTGTAATTTACATTTCTGCTATGACAGAAGCCGAGGACAAGCACTTCATTATGGGATTTTTGGCAAAAAGTACCGCAAATCTGTTGGACAATTTCTGGTTCATTCTGGGGGCTGTTTGATGACCACATACATCAATCTGGATTTAAAATTTCAGCATTGAAATAAATAAGCAGACATGAAATGAATTCCAAGTGGGAGATAAATTGGACATGGAGTAAAGCTTACAGCAGCAACATCAGGACCGTAACACTACAGTGTATCTCTCTTTTTAAATCAGGGGGATTCTCTACGGACCATCTGCTGTTACACCATTGTTTCCTAATTCATGGGTTAGTGCACAAAACACTCTTTGATATGTGCTTCTAAAGAATTGGTCTGATAATCTCAGTACCAAACCAACAACAAAAATGTCTTTCACATAGACAAAAAGACACCCTAAAGACACATATCAACAAATATAAGAATCAGCGACTAGAAAAGGGAATTCATCTGATATGCTCCTTCGATGAAAAGTTCAATCCCAGGTACGACTTAAAGGTGACATATCACGCTTTTTTCATCTATATATATTGGTCTAAGAGGTCCCCCAAAACATGTCTTTAAAGTTTATGCTCAAAAAAACACTTTGAAATCAGATTTTGGCATGCCTGAAAAGCCCTCTTCTTCAGTCCTCCTCAGAACACTCTGTTTTCTCTCTGACCACGCCCCCTCCGGAAGTGGATGTGCCTCGGCTGTCCAGCACTTTGATCTAATGTTTACATGTTGGCTAAATATACACGGCTGCTCACAGATCACGTTACTTCAACCCTCTGAATCTGATCCAGAATCTGATCCTGACGGAGAGGCGCCTGTAGCAGGACCTTTCTGAAGGATTGGTCACAGATTTAGTGTTTCTTGTTGTTTTATTTGTCAGTATGTCGACGTGTGTCTTGGTACACAGCTACGAACATGTAGCTATGTGGCTATGCTAACTAGCGCTGGCACTTATCTATGATAAATAAAAATCATCCACTAAATCTTTAAATCTGCAGGTAGGTTTGAAGTCTGTCTCAGATGAAGAGGGCTTTTAGAAACACAGGTTATGTGTGATCACTGAGAAAAATTTGATTTGCTTCACTTATTTTTACAAAACGGGCACCGAGAATGTCTGCTTCCTATAAAAAGGAAATTTTGCCCCTGAACTAAGTAATTAAGAAGATGAAATAGTGTAGAAAAAAAAAAAAAAAGACCATGACTCCCCCGGGGAATTTCAACTATAAAACATTACTTACATCTTCAGGATGACAATCTCATTTTTTGCAGCCTTGCGAACTTTCCTCCCATCCTTCTTCAGGAACTTTTTACATGTGTACATTTTCATTGTAGTTTTGTCCTTGGCTCTGAATATCTCACAGAATTCCTCCCTGAAAAGATATATTCAAAGCATTTCATATCAGTATAAATCATACGAGAAAAGAGATAAATCATTTTTTAAAATTCCTTGATGACAATGTTGAAGAAGCCATGGATATACTCACGATTTAACAATCTGACCCAGGTCATATTTATCTGTCACATCTGAAGGATTGTGATAATCCTTCTTTTCTCCAATTGTTAAACAGCCAAATGGCATGGCTGCTTCTGACCTGAAACAGAAAAAGACAGAGGACAGAGAGAATAAGAGATTAAACATGAACACTTTTTCATTAGATCTATCAGGGTGTTCATGAATCACCCTGAGTTGCTGATTTCCTCTCTTCAATTCCGCGTCACACTGTGCCATATTATTACACAGGATGATGACTAGGCTGCAACGTGCCCCTCCCTCAGTCATAAACAATTACTCCAATAATGCTGAGGAAGCCTTTCAAAAGTAGAAGGGCTAAAGAGCCGCCAGGGAATCTACATTGCAGTGCATTGTTTTACTAATGCTGTAACAGAGCTTCACATGAGCCTGCTTTAATAACTGGCAGTGCCTTAGAGGGATCTGCTGCAGAGGCTCAGCTTTATGCAAACTTATATAAGTAAAAAAAATGCAAGGACTATTTTTTGCGGTGAGGCAGGGATCTGGAATAAATGTAGCAGTGCTCTGACTTAATGTAGAGAAGTACCGGTACTTCTCTGCTGTGTGAAAGTTACAAACTCAAGGGGTCAGGAAGCAGAAGGAGCAGCAGCTGCTTGTATGGTCTGAGAACTTAGTGAGGCAACAAGTGGAAGATTTCCAATCAAAAAAAGTGAGCCAGAAGTTAGAGCTGCAGCACCCCAGGACCCAGAGAGGAATTCAAGTGTTGAGCTCTGTATTTACACTTCGAAAAAGTTAATTGCTTTGCAGCCTAAAACAAAAGGATATTTTATTTTTTTAACGAGAAATAAAGGTGTTATAGTCTGCTTTGTTTGAGCTTATATATCGAAATTAAAAGGTAACTGGGGCTTTTTTATTCTCTCCTTCAGCAGTCAAGACAAACAACGTTTGTGCGTGTGTGTGTAATTCCAACCTGAGAGAAAAATCCACTTAAATGGATCCCTATGTTATTGTGACTGTTAATTTATGAAATGATCACTTCACAGTAGAAATGTTGAATATGTAGGTCTCTGACAAATGATTAAAAAAATAAGCTTTATTGTTTTATCATGTTAAGGGGTTACAACATCTAAAATCGCTGCAGGCTTGAAAGCTTCATAGGCTATGCTGCAGCTGACATACACGGCATGTACCAGCAGCAACTACATGACACAATATGTGGCGCTGTCAACAAAAAGAGGTGGTACATGTAGACATATTTTCAAAATGATATATATATCAAAATAGCTTTTTTTTCCCATGGTAGTGAAAGTGAGGGCTTCATCTTTGCATTCTTCTCCTGAAGATTTCTGAACCCAAAAAATCTTTTTACTGTTATTCTGCACTCAAACCTCACCATCTTCTGATTCAGGATAGAATCAATCAAACAGTGTGGTTGACAGAATGAAGCAGACAATGATTGGCACTGACAGCCAACCTGAACAGTTGCCAGGCAACAAGCGGTGACTTAAGGTAGCTCCCAAGGAAAAGTAGTTTAGAACCTATGAAACATCAAACTATCATTTTACAATTCATTTTTTGTATGGATTGCAGAAGAAGTATACCATTTTAATTTCAGAGCTTTGGGGTGCCAATCTTGTCACGTTCAGAGAGAGAGGTAGACTTTACAGATAAAAGCATACTAACACTAAACCAGGTCCAAACCATTCTTCTAAATAATTAATAGAAACTAAACTAAAAAAGTTACAAGTTCTGTGACGCCCCCCCCCAACTTGTGAAGAGCCTGCTGTTTTGTTTCCATTCACCCCTTTGCTCGTTGTTTCCTTGCAGGTCACTGGTGGGTGGGGTTTCTCCCAGGTGTATATGAGCGCCGGCAGTCAGTTCACTCTCTCTCATCCTCACTAGGACAATCCGTGCATATACATACTTTTGTTTAGTTAGCTTATTTAACACCATACCACATCTCCACACATCCTTCCACTCACCAAACAACCTCAAAATGACACACTGATTTACTGACACACACGCCTCATTATCTTTGTAAATCCTGAGTTATTGGCATTTTCGTTTGTAAGTAAACTTCATCATTTAGTTGACCATGTATTTCCCTTTTCTCAGCTCTTGTGAGTTGGGTCATAACATTGCCTCAGACTTTTCTTTGGCAAATAATTCTTTGGCACATGTACAGTATATGTACACATGCCAAATCAGCTCATCTTAAATTACCTCAGGCCCAGAGAGGCGGACTTATCTGGATCAGGATTGCATGGTAGAGATTCAGCTTGCAGTTGAGTATGCAAGTGTTGCTGTGTTCACAGAAAATGATATTGGATGTGTTCCTGTGTCCATGCAGTGATGTCCACTACAAACAAGGTGCAAACTGAAGATGAGTGTTCCCTGGCTAAAGGGGAGAGGGACCATCTGCTGGCTTCAAATTCAGAACAGACCTTCACATTCTTGAGAATATTACATTTTCTACTCGAACATTAAATATGTTGTCTTCGAGCTACTTTCATTAAATATGAGCTTTCATTGTTTTGCAAATTGGATACTGACAATTTACAGGTTTTTTTTTAAACAAGGTAGTATCACCGCTGACCCCTCACATACCTGGACACAAATTCTTCAAACTCCTCCCCTCTGGCAGGCGCTACAGATCACTGTGCGCCAAAACAACCCGCCATAAGAACAGCTTCTTCCCCCAGGCTGTCACTGATGAACACTAAACCATAACAGTGTCATACCTGTCAGATAAATACTCTCTGTAAATATACATGTAGATACACAATGCAACAATTCTCAAGCAGAATTCACATATTTTATTAATTTTATTATTTAACTGTCACCTACATAAACTTTTTTTTAATGTAAAAACTACCTCTGCTACTCACTACTGCACTATTAATAATAATAATAATAATAATAATAATAATAATAATAATAATAATAATAATAATAATAATAATAATAATAATAATAATAATAATAATAAAAATGTATTTAAAGGCGCCTTTCTCGGCACTCAAGGACACCGCACAGATAGAAATATATACATACATGAATTCCCATTAAAGGAAACAAAATCAGAGTCAAAAATGAAAACAATATAAACTAACAAGGGGAAAGAAAAAAATAGAAACAATAACAAAATGACAGTGCAATTGAAGTCAGACAGAGTAAGCGGTTTTGAACAGATATGTTTTGAGTTGTGATTTGAGATGGGGGAAAGAATCTGTGTTTCTGAGTTGAGGTGGCAATGAGTTCCAGAGACGGGGAGCAGAGCGGCTGAATGCTCGGCTCCACATAGTGGTGAGACGGGCGGAGGGGACAGACAGGTGTATGGAGGAAGAGGATCTGAGGGAGCGGGAGGGAGTGGGAACATGGAGGAGGTCGGACAGATATGGGGGGGCGAGGTTGTGGATGGTCTTGAAAGTCAACAGAAGGACTTTGAACTGAATGCGGAACTGAACAGGGAGCCAGTGGAGCTGTTGGAGGACAGGAGTGATGTGGTGGATGGATGGAGGGGGTTCGGGTAATGATACGGGCAGCTGAATTCTGGACCAGTTGGAGTTTATGGAGGGATTTGTGAGGGAGGCCGAAGAGGAGAGAGTTGCAGTAGTCCAGACGGGAAGTGACAAGGCTGTGGACAAGGATGGCGGCAGTGTGGGGGGTGAGGGAGGGACGAAGACGATTGATGTTACGAAGATGGAAGTAGGCAGTCCGGGTGATGTTATTGATGTGTGATTGAAAGGATAGTGTGCTGTCAAGGATGACACCCAGACTCTTAACCTATTATCATATTATTTTAGTCTGTATATGTTAGTCATGCCTATTGTTGTTCTTTGTATTTATAGCTGATGTTATTTTTATTATTATTATATTTGTATTTTTATTATGTTTTTATTTTTACTTGTATGCCATATTCCTATGCCCTTGTACAAAGAGAGCACAGTTTACCAAAGTCAAATTCCTTATGTGTTAAAGCATACCTGGCCAATAAAGCTGATTCTGATTCTGATTCTGAAATCCCAGGACAGATTTGGAAATCAGCAGGGCAATTGTTATTGCTTCTCTTATAACAACTAACATTAATGTATCACTAGACAAGGTACCTTTACGACTCCAGTTATCTTTCTGGTACCAACAGAACAACCTGACATTCTGACTGACTGAGCTGGTGTGAATACTGTGATAAGCTGCTTGACTTTAAAGCAGAGATGTGCTGTAAAATGACTGCACAGCAAAAATTCCTCCAGATGACTAAAAGGTAGAAAATATTTATATTCACAGCCACATGAGATCCATCTGTGCTGATGGCCTGGGTGATGGATATCCACATGTAAATGAGCGCAGCAAGCATGAGGCGTATAGCACTATGTGTAAGAAGGGCAATCTGTCTGCTGTTGCTCTGCGAACTGACTCGTAATCTAATTTGAGAGATGTCTTAAATTGCCGAGAGAAAACTGTGCTCTCTCTGAACTTCCTTTTCTCATCTGAGCCTGGAGTCTATAAGCTATGGTGTGTAGTCAGCAAGAGGGGCTGACCTTTTCTGGCTCCCTATCTCTCACTCTCAATATATTCCACACATCTCTCTGTGGTAAATGCTTTGACTTGAAGTTGTGCTGCAAAGAAAAAAGGAGAGTTCTGCAGGGCCGATTGCTTGAGTAGAGGTTATTCTGAGTGAATCCGACAGAAAAAAGGCATGATCAAGCATGTTAGAAGAAAATCTACATTATGCAACAAAACATTTTTGAATCTACAAGTCACTACAACTGTCTTTAAGGATTGTTGTAGGAAGGGGGAAAAACTGGAGAAAAGGAAAGAGCAAAAGCATGTCTGATGATGATGCAAGCTGGTAAGCAGCTAAGTAAAGCCTTTGTTGTTTTGCAAACACCTCCTGAGCCCAGCAAGTGGAGCCTATTACAAGCTTATCATGGCACATTATTACAAATTAAAGATTAGTTAAGCAAACCCAAATGTGGTTCCCGAAAGAATCTCAACCAGCTCCACTGTTTAAATAAAAAAGTTTAGGTCTACATCGTGGATGAATATTTGTGAGGCAAATTAAGTAAAAAGAGCAAGATAGAGGTTTTTATTATATAACAGAGGCCGCACAATGTGCCTATATGTACTGTCCACCATCAGCAACAACCAGGCATTATCAACAGAAATTCTGAGTATTATCTGCCCTGCAGGAGAACCAATCAATGGCTTGTGATGCTTTATGGCCCAGTGTGTGACTGGGGTCTCCCAGGTTGGATCTTCTGCAATAAAGATGTACAAGAGGATAGATAGTGATAAAGATTGTGGGCTTATTAGAGGAGCACAGCACCTCCTCTCACTGGGGGAATGGTTGCATCAATTCCTCATTCCTTGTTCTCTATTGAAATCAATGACAATCTCTCACAGCTCTTATGTCTTGGCAAATTCTAGTATTAGGCTGAATTCAGCTCTTGCAGTACGTGTAGTGTTTCAATACTTTTTAACACAGCAGTGTAGGGGATGACTGTACCTTGTTCACCAGCTCACACCGGGCTATGAGCTGGTGTTTGCACTATTCCACATGTATTTTTCAAAGAAGAAAGAGTCCCTCCCTCCCCCCTTTTTTTCAGATATCTTTCATTTGCTGTTTAGTTTTCAACTCTGTCCTTCTTTCACCCCTCCTTCCACACTCTCCCTCTGGCTCAGCAGCATCTTAATAAGGATGCACAGTAAAGATCAGACCCCATGCATCACACTTGTGCTGACTGTAGGCCATTACAGATTTACTGAAGTGAAACTAAGTAGTGCTGACGCCCAACAGTTATGTACAAACTATATTTTATGCGGACCACAGTCTCTTGAGCCAGATAAGAAAATATGATTAAAATAAAATGTGCTGCATTAGTAACATTTGATTTTTGATAGATGATCTGTATACAACACGATATCTACCTTTAGTATTTCATAAATTCAGACCTTAAATGTAATAATTTGCTTTTCCAAATATGTCTATAGAATAACATTATGTCTGTCTTGAATATGTGCCATGCCGACATGCTGACATTGAATATGAATGTTATGAATATTGTGAAAAAGCTATTTTCTTCTTTGTGAATTTGTTAAAAAAGGCCCATCATCTGAAAAGTATGTTCATTCATACACTCAATACTTGGTTGGGACTCCTTTACCACAAATGAATGCATCAATAGTGTATACCATGGAGGCGACCAGCCTGTGGCACTGCTGAGGTCTTAATGAAAGCCCAGGTTGCTTTGATAGCAGATTTCAGCTTGTCTGTAATTTGATTTGGGTGTTTCCCATCTTCCTCTAGACAAACACCCCACAGATCCTCTGTTGGGTTTAGGTCTGGCCAGTTGGCTGGCCAATCGAGCACAGTGATATCATGGTCAGCAAACCATTTGGTAGGATTTTTGGCACAGTGGGCAGGTGCTAAGTTCTACTGGAAAAAGGAAATTGGCATTGTCATTAGAGCTTGTCAGCAGATGGAAGCATGAAGTGCTCTAAAATCTCCTGAAAGATACCTGTGTTGACTTTGGACTTGACAAAACTGACCCAACACCAGCGGATGACATGGGACCCCAAATCATCACAGACTGCAGAGACTTCACTCTGGATTCTGTGCCTCTCCACTTCCTCCAGATTCTCAGCCCCTGATTCCTGAATGAAATACTTAATTTCCTTTTTATCTAAAAAGAGGATTTTGGACCTTCTAGTACTTTTCTTCTTAGTTAAGGTAAGACACTTCTGATTTTGTCTCTGGTTCAGGAGTGGCTTGATATAAGGAACAGTTGTCCCTTAACTAAAGATGTCTTTAGGGTCTTGGTGCACTAACACCAGCCTCAGTCCACTCCTTTTGAAGCTCTCCCAAGTTCTTGAATTGACCCTCTTAAGGCTGCGCTCTTCCCTGTTGCTTGTGCACCTTTTCCTTCCACACTTTTACCTTCCAGTCAACTTTCCATTAATATGCTTTGATACAACACTCTGCGAAAAGCAAACCTTTTCAGCAGTGACCTTCTGTGGCTTAGTCTCCTTGTGGAGGGTGGTGTTGATTGTTTTCCTGCTAACTGTTGTCAGCAGTCATCCCCATGAATGTGGTTGCATGTTCTGAACAAGACTAAGAGATACTTGCTATTTAATCTTTCTGAATAGTGATTTACTCAAGATTAAATGTTTTGATTATTTGATTACTGACAAATAATGTTTCATGATATTCCATTTTTTTAGTTGCACCTGTAAAAATGTTACAATCTTATATCTCTTTCCAAATAATCCCTTTTAGATTCAGTCAAACCAAAGGCTTAGTATTGGCAGAATACATTTCTGTTCTCCTTCAAACCTTGCTCAGTATCTCACTCTGAGAAGTACCTTCTGGAGCGACCAATCATGGAAGCTCCACTACCACGTCCATCAGAGGACAGATCAATCAGCTACGCTGCATGGGCCAGCTAGTCCCCCGCTTTATTGAACCGACCTGGCCTTCTGGCTGCAGTTGTCAAGGCAAAAGTGGCATGTGGTCATCCTTTTGATGGAATTACCTTATTTTACCTTATTAAGAAACATTGACCATATCATGGCAGACCTGCACACATTTTAAGATAAACAAGCTAATACGTCAAGATGTGCTTGTGTCTGTGCTTGGCTAGCTAGCTCTCTCTTCTCTCCTTTATGGCAAATACTGCTGTCTCAAGGATATGCAGGTGGCAGCAAAGGAAGGGAAGCCTTGCCAAGCCTTGCCAAGCTACCTGTGTTGCCATTCAAGGCTATAGTCACATCATGGGCAAGGGTGTAGTGGGGGAGAAACTGTGGCTAAACCTCTCATGCCGGCCTGACCAGGACAAACAGGTAATCTTTCCAGTATTAAGGTCTATTTGGCTGCAATTTCAGACTGCCATGCAGGTTTTGGTAATATTCAGATTGTTCAGCATTCCCTGGTTGGGAGGTTTATGGGAGGTTCACCTAGGCTACAATCTGTCCGTAAACCGTTAGTTCCTTCATAGGTTCTTGGAAGTTTAGAGGGAGCAGTCAGCTTTTTGTATCTTGTACCTTTTCTCCTAGTGGGAAGGCCCTGTCTAGCTAAGTTTATCACACTGAAGAGAGGAGGAAATAATTATAGCATATGAAAGCCAGGGTCTGCAGCCCCCAGCAGGTCTGCTGGTTCGTTCCACTTGAGGGGGATGGCCACCTCATGGAGGCATTTCATCCTGTGTTATATGTGCTGCTGGCAGTTGGACATCCCCTGTGTGATGACAGCTCCTATGGCACACACTGTCCTTAGGGTTGGCTCATCATATTTGCATGCTAGCCCATAGGGAGGGTTTGTGTTGTCAACCCCCTTGGCTCAAGGTGTCTCAGGTGTCACCCATAGTGAGATACCGAACGCGATTTGAAAGAGAACGTTTGTATCTGTATTGGATATGTATGTAAATGGCCTGATGCATGTGATTTGTTGTTTTTTGTTTGTTTGTTTGTTTTACAGAGTTGAGAACCACTGCTTTAGCATGACTGCCCTATAACTAAAGCAGCATAATGTTGCCCTGAGGCAGCAAACAAAAAACATAGTTTTAGTGAGTGAATAAAATCGAAATATGTTTTTAAACAACTAAAAAATATGTATTTACATATGAATATATGTGCACATATTTTCATTTATAATGTTTTCCCCAATTCATGTAAAATAACTCTAATTAACTTGCTAGTTTCTGGCGCACAGTTTATTCTGTGTCATGCCAATTTGTTGTTCTTTTGTATTTATAGCTGATGTTATTGTTATTATTTTTATTTTATTTTTATTTGTAGGCCTTATTCTTATGCCTTGTACAAAGAGAGCACAGTTTACCAAAGTCAAACTCCTTGTGTGTTCAAGCATACCTGGCCAATAAAGCTGATTCTGATTCTGGTTCTGATTCTGATTGCCCCTGAGGGATTATTTCAGCCACCTACAATACCATCCACCTCTCTGTGATTCTGCCACATATTAGATGTGCCAAAAAATTATATTCTAGCTGCAAGTGTGAACAGTGAATTCTTCAGGTCATATTTATGAAGATGAAACAACACCCTGAGTGCAATACAAACAATTTCAGTTTAAAGTGGTGACAAGTCTAACTTCACTTACAGTACAGATGGGTGTACTGATCCAAATAAGCCCCTTTGTTTCTATGAAGGCACATCAGCGTGATGCTAATACAGATGATTCCAGATACAAAATGTAATTCTGCAAACACCAATAGGCAAATAATAACTTCAACTGATTGTTATTTCCTGCTATGTTGTTCCATTATCAAAGCTGTCTGATTGCGAGGTAACTGATTTCTCATTGCATTCCACATCTGTATACATTATAACAAAATGTTAGGTTTCATCTCAGGCTGGTCTTCAGAGTCAGGAGATAAAGTTAGCGGACACAGATGTGAGTGCAGCCCGAGGAGCTACTGGTACCCATCCATCTCTGACAGGGAGTAGTGGAGCAAGATCCTACGATCTAGGCAACAGCAGCAGAGCTGGTTGGTGCAAGTTGGCAATGGCTGCAAACTAACTTAAACCATAAGTGGTAGTGGTGTTAGAAATAATAGTAAAAGCTTGATTTTTTTGCCTCTTTTATGTTTAAAGGTCAGAGCTCAGAGAAGGAGAGCTGAATGAGGATGGAAATGTCAACAAAAACATCCCTGTAGAAGTCTTGTTCACCTTGTCTGACATTACCTTCATTGGAAATTTTCAAATTATTGTGAATTATAACAAATAAGCAGGCTAATATTGAACTTGACCATGAATTAATGTTCAGTTTAATGTCAGTTTGTTCCGTACGCAGCATGGCAGGAATCTGTTACCGACCATGGAATCTAAAGTGACAGGGTTTAGCTGTATAAATAAATCTTTTTTTAAACAATAAATTCCTCTTTAAATCAACAGTTAGGGTCAATCTATTCACGTCTTTAGTTGGTATCCAGGTAATGAGCAGGACAATGAACAGTGAATGGGGGATTTTGTGATTTAGTCTTGTCTCACCCTGTGGGGATTCTGATTCGCATAACCACCCACTCACTATACATTATCCATTTCAACTGCATTCATTCAGCATTCAATCCATGTATTATTGGAAGAGCTTCATGGGGAGGAAGAAATAACATTCTGCAACATCATCACCTTGCCTCATCACTGCACCTCACAAGAATTATGTCTTTTTATAATGACTGTAAAAGAAAATGGCTCCTTGAAAATGTTGACATAAAGGTTTGCATGCACTGTCTCAGTGGAGCTTCACCACACTAATTAAACTTGCAGTGCAGTGTGTAAGGCTTGCTGTTTTAACCTTTGCAAGGCAAGAGGAGCTGAAAGTTCTACAACAAGGGGAGCAGAGCAGGGAAACAACAGCAGCTAGAAACATAAAGGAAGGTATGGAAAGTTGCAGCAGCATGTGTGGAGTGGGATCAGAATAACGGTGGCAGCAAGGGCTTTTAAAAGTGAGTGCATACAAAACTGAATTATTTTTTCATGACTGACAGGCTCCTTTTCCACACAGTGTCTCACTGGGACTGCGGTTCATGTCTTTCTAGTATCAAGGAACCGCTGGGTCCCAGGGTACTTCCTTAACAGTGTGCTATGGGCAGAAGCATGTCAGCTTTGGCACTGCTGTAATAATTACAAGCCTTGTCTCCTATGGTTTTCACTAACCCCACTTCAGTGCACACCATTGCTTGCTGACGTCTGCTTCAGTCTTACACAGGACAAATCTCTAAAGTATTGGGAGGATTGGATTTATTTCTATCTACCTGAAATATGTCTTTTTTTTCAAGGCTAGGGACCCCAATCATTCCTTTAGAGAATAAAAACAATAACACTCTATGTGCTAATATTCATTCAAAGAAAGGTCTTGACTCATATTTCTCATTCATCACTGAATGAGGAAAACACTACAGAGGCTTCTGTAGTTGCCGAGAGTTAGCTTAAGAAAATCTTGGGGAAAGACATTTATCTCCATTTCTCCTCCTTTTTTTTTGCATAAACTGTACTGTAGACTGTACTGTAGACTGTACTATACGAGATTACCATCAAGTCTCTGGCACTTTTCTTTTTTAACCACAAGTGGTTGTAATTGAAGAAGAGTGTGGAGCAGAGGAGGAGGAAGAGATCAGCAACCATTAAACATCCTGCAAACAAAATGCACACAGCACAATAAATAAAGTAATATCTTATCTTATCGAAAAAGTCACTCATACGAATGTACAATATTTGCCTGTTACCAGTAATGAGTACTTGAAAACTGTAATCATGAAAAAACAAATTGAAGAAGTCACAAAATTATTGTTTTTATTACTTAGCCTGCTTAGAATATGGAACTTCTGCATATGACAACCTCTGAATTACTGTCACATTATGATAACATTTCTTCCTTTTTCAAAGAGGCTTGTTGCCATGACCCATTTCAAGCTCCTGCCCTAACCTTGCATCTTGCATTCCTGGATTAGAACTGACTCACTGCTGCAAGACATAATTAGTATAAACTCATGATCATTTACACCCGGAAATTTGAAGTTAAAATCTCAAAGTGTAAATTATTTTTGTCCCAAAATTTCTAAGAAGAGAAGTGTGATCTGTTGCACCTACTGACGTGTAATTTACTGTCTTATTCGACAATCCATTCATGATACAATCATGCCGTAACACACTGCAACAACTCCAAGCTGGTAAGTACGTTGACAATAAAACAATAACACTACAGTTCCAGTGCATTCAACAAAAATACCTGGAATTAAACTACTACCACTGAATCCTGCTGCAACACATTGTATTTTTCTATGTGGCTGCACAGCTATTTTTGACCTCCACTTTGGATGCCTGAGGATGCTTCAGTATGACCTGGGTAGCCTATTTTTTTTACTTCATTGTACTCTTCAGGTAAGATTGCTCATAAGTGCTCTCCCTATAGAGAGTGTGTGAGAACAAAAGCTTATTTTGATGAAACCATTACAGACGATTCCCCCTCAGGGAGTGTGTGTGCGTGAGCAAAGACATAAGTGCATGTCTGAGTGCATACAAGCATGTGCTGCACTGTGAATCCAAAACCCACATAACTAGGAATATGTGTCTATCCCTATTTACAATCATTATAGCCACTGTTTCTAATTATAGCCAAAACATGTCTCTGCTGTCAAACCTCTTGTACCTTTATGTCATTTTTAGTCTGATGCAGGAGTGTATGTGTGAGTGTGGTGAATCATAGCATGAAGGCATATGACTATGCTCTAATTCCCCAATTCCACATGCAGTTTGTAGGGCATATGAGAAAGGCAGGGTTCTTGAATGAGTGGATTAAAGTAAGATTAACTAACTTCAACCTCAGACAGCATATCTCTGCCGAGAAGCCAGTCTGCTAGAAAGTATTCATGGGTTTCAGTTTTATGGCTCTCTGCTGTAGCAGCCATTTTTAGGATTGTGGTGCCATCAACCGCCTCCAATGAAAAATCACTAGTCAGACAAAAATTGCCCATCTTTCTGCTGACAGAAGCAACACAGATACAAAACTCTAATCATGACTTACAAAGCAGTAACCAAAACTGCTCCATTTTACCTGGAACCCCTCATCCAGGTCTACTGCCCTTCTCGCCCGCTACGCTCAGCCTCTGAAAAGCGCCTAGTGCTTCCAGCACATAAGGCCTCAAAATCACTAGCTCGACTCTTCTCTTCTGTTGCCCCTAAATGGTGGAATGAATTGGCCAACTCCATTCGATCTGCAGAGTCCCTCTCTACTTTCAAAAGACAGCTAAAGACCCAGCTCTTTAGGAAGCACTATGCACTTAGCTAGACTGTTCTCCACTGTTGTCCCCAGTGGCAGATCATGTCTTCCAGCTACAATTGACTCACACTGTCCTGCTCTACTCTGGGGATCTGTGTTCAGCTCTTGAGGGACCCAGCACTTGGTACTTTGGTCATTATTGTGGTGATGTTAATTGTTGATGATGATAATGGAAGGTCTTAAATTGGTTGGTTGCTTCATTGTAGATGTTCCTTATTTCGGGAAAAAAAAAAAAAAAATTCCTTACTTATTTTTGTGCATTGCCTTTACACTGCTTGGCAGTACCTGCACCCAAATTGACTTGAAGCACTTTGTTACTCTTACTGATCTTGTTTCCTCTTGTCTAGATCTTTGCTTGTGTTGTTCTTGTTCTCGTATGTACGTCGCTTTGGATAAAAGCGTCTGCTAAATGACATTGCTGGGTAATCACCCTTATTAAAACTGAAGTACTAAAGCTACTTCATTTCAGGATGGGTGAACGATCCTGAAGTTCATCATGTGGAGATGTATAAACTTGATCACAAGTAAGGTCAGTAACTGAGTAGATACGCACCGCGTTACCAACTTGCTAGGGGGTTAAATTAATGGTTATGATTAATGAAAACTTTATGTTATAATAACTAAAAAAAAACACCTTTCATAATCAATTTTATACATGTGTTGATCCTAAACTAATAACCTAATCATTAGGTCGATCTAACTAACTCCCTAAACTTCTAATTCACCATTTATGTTGTAAACTACAGGTGAAGCCTTCAAGAACCCTAAATGTAACCCCAACAAACCCTATAGCTAACAATTCAGGAGGATGTGGTCCCTTTTGGCGCACTGCTTCTGTATGGCAGGCTTAGTAGAGGTCCATTCTGATTTTTTTTGCATTACTGTCACTGCAGCCTACAGTAACAACGGAGGACACATTAAGGATGAAAAAAATTAGATTTGAGAATAAAATTGTACATTTTCAAGACCACACAAATACATTTATGGGAGTAAAGTTGTAATTTCAATAAAAATAAGTCATAATTACAGGGGCAGGTTGTGTTTTTCTTTATGTGGCTGGCTTGAATAAAAACAGAATTCAACTGACATCAAAATACTGGTTGTAAATTGTTTCCACTCACACTACCTGTTTTCCAAATGACAACAGTCCCCTTCAGTGGTGGTCACCATATTGCACCTCTATGTTTCTACATTAGCCCAGAATGGAGAAACTAGTAACGGCCACAAGCTTTTTTGTATATAGTGAGTTGTCATGTGCATAGGATTTTGTACAGATAGGACTTTCTGATAGTCGATACTTGACAAATGGAGGATCACACTTATCAGGCATCACAGGCAGCCACCTTGACTGTGGAGCTTCACCAATGAGGGGGGTGCAAGGGAGCTTCCAATCTAAAATCTGGCCACTAAATATTGTTAAATATTCCAATTTCTACTTACTGTAGCATCAACAAAGCAGAAAAAAAGAAAATCAAACTCTGTTGTGCATACTGGCACAGCCTGCATGTGCGGGGGTTGAGCCACACTGGGCCCATGACTGAATTAACCCCTGATTATCATAAAAACAGTGTTGCCAAAATAATAATAACAGACAAATTGTACAAATATGTTATTCTTACGTCTACTGGAAGTTGAATTATTCTCTTGATCACAGCAAAAATAATCTACTATCCATATCTACTATCTCTACTACTTTCTGCAATCAGGATCATGGATGGTCAATCCAAGCTGTCATTGGATGAGAAGTGGGGAACACCCTGGACATTACGAGAAACAACCAAACACACTCACATACGTATATGCACCAGGTAAACATGCACAGAAAGGCCCCAGCTGCTAACTGAACCATGAATCGAGTCTCTACTTGCTGACCAAGCACACAGCTGATGTAGAGAGCCCTCCTCCCCCCTCACCAAGGGTAGGCCACGCTGGATAGTTTGCTACAGAGTTACCTGGACAACTCTACAAACAACAAACCTTCAACAGCAAAAGCTAAATGGGTGTTACGGCTTGCAGGCTGATAAACACTATGGAGGACGTGGGTCTGCTTCAAATCAATTGAATCACATCCAACAATTGTACTAATGAATTGCACTCTAAAGCCGCCATTGTAACTAAGATCATTTGATTCCTAATGAAGACACTGGTAAGAATTACTTTACATTACAATATTGACTTTAAACCTGTATTGAAATAAAATAAAATATAATTTTAAACATGCACTTAAAAATGTGATTAATCATGATTAACTATGGAAATCCTGCAATTAATGGCAATAAAAAAACAACCTATACATTAGCGAGTTGGTAGAGGGAGCTCCAAGTGTTTTGTTTCACTCCTAGGGAGCTGTCTAATTGTCCATTTTTTTTGTTCAGTCTGTGATCCAAACCCATGAAAAAATGTCTGAAGTTTGAGCATTAAGTGTAGCTTTATTTGAGTTATATTTTATGATGATATTAATTTACACAGTAGCCATAGACCACTAGAGCTCAAAGCCCTCAGACCAGGTAAAATCAGCTTCAATACTGCTAAACTGTCAGATCTATATCAAATATAATAGTCTACTATGTAAAAACTTAATTCATTGTTTACTTCCACAGTGGCTGTAATGCATCTCTTTTGGTTATTTAAAGCTTCTGTTCTTTCACACAATGTCTCCTGAACTAACAGGTTTCTTGTTTACATGAAACGATCCAATGGTTCAGCTGCCTCTCTCTGACACAGAAGACTTTGCACTGCCAATCTCATTAGCTTTCAGTTCCTCCGTGCTGCATCAGTGGACAGCAACTTTAATTGCCCCACATAAAATCGACATTACGTGAAATATCATCTGAAGAAAGGGATAAATGAAGCGGGCTCACTTTTAATGTTGAGCTCACACTAATTGAAAGTCCCTTCAAAGTGCTGACAGTGAAATTGCCAACGCAAAAGAGACACAATTATGAGCAGTAATTTTCAAGGAAGCCCATTTATAAAACTATTGGGAGGACATTGATCAAATTTGAGAGCAAACACTACAACACCATGGTGACCCTGTGGAATCAACTCTTTCCTGTCCTTAACTTGGGGGTCATTGAGCTTCACTGTAACCAACTATTGCAGAAGGGCATTTCGCTTTAAACCAATCATACCCCATATAGTCCAACATGTTACCACATTACATTCACAACAGCTCTATGTCAGGTTGAAGGTATACTTGTCATAAAGACACATTATACTTAATGTACAACTTTGTTAAGTTCAACTTTATGACACAGGCCCTGGATATTTTGTAACACCAGGATTGTGTCTGCTATGGTTTCAGCACTTCTCATCTTGATTATTATTCCTTCCTTTGGGAAAGATGTAAAATCCTATTAGCACCTGTGAGAAAACTCTTTCTAGTGCTTTGCCTCTACACAAGTCTCCCCTGACAGCAAATAATTACCTGACTCCAATCTAATCCACTTCCTGAATCTGCTTTCATAAATCTTAGCTGTCACAGTCCTGGAGAGAGTAAAAAGAAAAACCTGGGATGTCAGCACTTATAAAGGTTCAGCAGAAGTAACTCTTCAAATTTTGAATTTAAGCAAACATTTTTGTCTCATCCCATGACTGTATGAGTTCTATTTAATAATCAGAGAATGGCCAAAGAAGAAATATTGCAGAGGAACAATAAGAGGTAACTAGAGATGATGATTGCATTGACATATGGACACATTTGGTTTGGAAGTGCAACCTCTATAGCAACTGTAACAACCTACAATTGCTACAGTTGTTACATTCACCTCAACCATATTTAAGACTCTTTAAGATAGAAATGTGCCAGTTGTTATTCCTTTGGTTGATTCCAATCCCACATTTTTTTGAGGTCTGCCCTGCCAACTACAATTTTGGCCATTCAGATTTTTTTTTTTTTATGACAGCAAAAAGAAACATTTTCTGTAACTTGTACTTGATTTCTTTTTTTCATCCATGACAAAACATTGATAAGACTCAACAAAACAATTTTAAGTGTCAAACACTTTACTTCCTGCATTGAAGATGTCTTTATCTAACCCTAACCCAAAGTATAACCACAAAATTAGCTAAATTATCTCATTTTAAAAAAGCATGTTCTGCAATTTTGACATTTAAGAAGCATTTTAAACAATTTTTAACCCCATCTTTGTCCCAGGTGGTTTGCTACAACTTGTTTATCAATCAAACAAGAGAAAGAGAGGAGCTTGTTGCCTTATTCACAGCTGCAGTCCTCGTCACTGCTGAAGTTAACCTCACAAAAGCCTATAATTGGCGACTATTTCATCAGGACAGCCTACTGTCTACATGATGGCTGCATGATGACTCTGGCTCCTGCTGTCATGTCACGGGCTGTGTGTTTACTGTGTCTTGGTTGTGTGAGCTGCTGCTGTCAGCTCTCGTCTTTCTCGAGAGGTTTTACTTAAACTAAGGCCCTAACTTTTTATTATCAAAATGTCTTGATTTAGAGATATCAAACAGATTGAATCTACAGGAAAAGGTTAAGTGGTGCAACTGTAAAGTATAATAAGTCCTTGTGAGGAAGATAAAGATAGGGAGCATGCACATTCAAATATACAGACAGCACAGGTATGGAACTAAAAACTGGTCATTTAATCTGGAATCATGTGGCTCTCTGTGTTGTCAATTAGGGTGCAGGAAGTACACTACAGCGTGTGTCTCTGTCCATAGTCACACACAGGTTGACAGCAGCTGTGTAATATGTACAGGTCTTAAGAAGGTTGAGTGTGTTTTGGTAGGTCTACATATCATATTTTCATGACAAGAGGAACAAGCGCAGCAGGTCAGTGCCTCTGCTGATAGATACCTCATGTGCACACTGCCACCATGTGAGTTTGTGTTGGAGTGACTATTGCGTTGGTGTTTGTGTCACTGTACACATAGTATGACACACGCTGCATGTGAAAAGCTGAGACTGGCGCAGGATCGGAAATATCTAACAGGACTGGCTGGTCACTGATCACAGCTGCACAAGCTGACATGACAATTGGCTGATTCCAGACATGCACCTCTATTTAGAGCTGTTTGTTTGCCTGTGACACTGAACTGAGGACAGCAATGCTGTCTAAATGCTTATTAGCACTTTATTCAGCTTGTGCAAATGGAAATGTCATGAGTTCAGTAAGTAGCTTTAGCAACCCAATGAAAAATAAATAATTGGACCTATCCAAAGTCAAGAGTCATCCCTATGGAATCAAACGTTTTTTCTGTCCACCAAAAACAGCTTGATATATGAATAAATTAAAAGCAGAGAGATGATCTCATACCTTCTAATAATCCATTCAATAATGTATTCATTTATTTCACTTTCTTTCTCTTTCAGCTTCTTTGATCAGCTGATCATTTGCATTCACTCTTTAAAGTATTAAACCAACCAGACACGGTTGGTTTTATTGTGGATTGTATTTTCAGTTCCTCCACTATGGTGACCTCCAGTCCATCTCATCAAGGTCCAGGTTAAGTTATTCAAATATTTACCCCCCAGCACATCTGGCATCATTCCTTCACCAGCAGCATCAGTGTCTAGACTCCATCAAGGGGTATCGTATCTGGATATTGGCTTGTTCTACTCCTTTTGAATACATAAAGACTTTAAGATGGGGTCTAATCACCAAAGAGATTGCAGATTTTGCATTCTTCCCTAAAAGGGTAAAATAAAGAGTAATCAATAACTGCCCTGATTAATATGCCATTGGATGAGTGGAAAACCTGTCCAAAGAAAAAGTCATAAAATCTCTGCAGTCTTGAGATTTCTCCCCCTGGGTGCTGTGATTGGCTGCACCAATTGTACTGCAAACAAACCAATATTTCCCTAAACTAAAAGTGGTAACACTTTATAATGAAGTACACACAGTTTTCTGTTTGTACAGAAAACTAAAGGGAAGAAATAAGGAGCCAACTGCTAGCTAAGGATATGTTAACAGGCTGATTGTGCTGAACTATTCATCAAATTTGATTGAAAAGCTCAAAATTACATTTTTATTTTTTATTTTTGTATCCCCTTTAGTTACTAACAAGGTCGCAACTACTCTTCCTAATAAAAAAAGTAATTTTAGATATTATTTTAATGTATATTTTCTAATGGTTACTTGTTAGGGGTTACATGCAAATGGGTGGATACTGTGTCATGAATAATTGCCTTATAACTGCCGGATAATTTACAGCCAATGTTGTGTCACTGGGAGTGAAGTTGTGTGTCACAGTACGGGGACATTAAGAATTGACACATAACTTAGTGAGTACCTGTTCATTAACACATTTTCTGTGTTCCCTAAATTAAAGTGAGCTACACTGGATGGTCACTACCTACTAAATCATGAGTTCATCATTTTCTGTTCACAAGAGGAGCATAGCTTTTACCCAAAATACTTTTGCCACTGTTGAAAACTGGTTCAAAAGTTAAGTTATATAATTTACTTTTTGATTACACTGATTCTATGACCATGAGGAGACCATATTTCACTGTGATTTGCAACAATTTATTATCAAACCTCATAATGTGTACAGGTATATGAAGCTAAAACATATATTTTTTCCAGGTAAAAGACGGTATTGAAAATCTCTGAACTGTGGACTAAATGTTTGCATCAAATCGTCATCAACAAGTCTGTGGAAAAAACTCAAATTTAAACATCTTTCAACAGTGGGTGCAGTCAGCTTTTAAATGTCTTTTCAGCAGAAAAATGAACACCTCTAAGAGGAAGACAAACATGGAATTTATTTAGGTATGTTATGCATGTAAAGTAATGATTCAAACTTTGAGTGCCTTCCCATGCCATACGCAACTTTTCTTGAACTGGCCTGACTTAAAGTGGCCTAAAATTAGCAGCAAGTACAAAGGCAGTTATAAAGTAATTATTCAATACTCAGTAACCACCCAGCATGATGCACCATTTTATGCAAAAGGCACTGTGAGGCGCTCTCATGTTCTGTGTTGGTTATGGTGGCTCCTGTGGATTAAACCAGTAGTGTTTTTCTAGGATGAAGACTGCGTTTCCCATGAGCACCATGACCCACTGTTATGTAGCTCTTGCCAAAGCATGCATTTGTTGTAAAAGCAAAAAAAAGCTGTTCAAGACAATATATTACAGGATGCAGAGTGTTGAGGTGATTAAACAATTCGTAGATACATAAAACTATTTGGCAATGTCAACAATTTTAGTAAATTGATGTATTACTGTTAGTTAGCTTCAAAATGGTAACAAGATGTAGCTGTTCAATGTCACCCATCACAACTCCATTGTCATGGTGTGTGCTCTGGTGTCCCAATGAATCTTTGAAAATTGAGAATCTGTACTTCTTGTAACTCTTGTCCTCAAGAGCAGTGAAGCATTCATATACCAGCATACCCTTTATGTCTTGTTCTTAGCCATTATACATTTTTTAACAAAGCCCTAGTTTTAGAGTTTTCAGTCTATTACAATTCAATATTGGCCTGAACATAGAGACACCTGTTTAATAGACGACAATACTTTTCAAGACTAATTTTTAGATATATACAATTTTTGATGACAAATCTTGTCTTTATAGAGAAAACTATATTTTAACTGGCAATACGATTAAACTAAAACATTGACTGTCTTTTAAAATTGAATTTTTAGATTTAAATGGAACAAAAGGTGATCATATATCACTCAGCTTTTTGGGGGAAAAAACAGATCAGATCACAGGCACTCAAATTCAGCATAAAGAAATAACAATCTTGATGATCTTTATGAAGTGGCATCAGTCTAAGAGTTATACTATTTCAAAATTAGTTAAAAACTCACTGTGCCTTTAAGGAAAAACAGAAAGAATCCAAAAGGCAAGAAAGAAAAAAGTAATTACTTGTTCAGTGCTATTTTGCACATTTATTCAAAAACAATCAAAAACTCTGCATTAAGAGGACCATCTTAAAGGTTCACTGATACCAAAATGAACAATTTGTTCTTCAATCTAATATGTATGTTGTTTCTCTATTGAGTAATCATTAGCCACTCCAGGAGTTATGCAGCCTTTTTGAGAATAGTTAACTAGCAGTTGGTTCCTCATTTGTTTCGTGGTAAATACTAAAAATGCGTACCTCACTATAAAGTGTTATCCCAAAAATATCAAGCTCACAAGGAGTAAAATCAGAAAATCAATAAATTCAGTAGAATTGAACCTCCATGAACCTTGAATGTGAGTACATTTCAAGATATCATTCTTGTTTGACCAAAGTGGGATGAAACACATGCAGGAAAAGACAGCTATCTAGACAGCGTTTCTGTCAAAGACAAATATTCTTCACTGCAGGCACAACATAAAAACAACAAAAAACACCAATACTCGCTCTCCACTCTAAAATGATAAATTATTTCCAGCACCGTTTCCTTGTGATCTTATACTGTTGTGTTTTCTCCTCTGAGTAAACAGATTGTGCCTAATGCTCTCATTAGTTTCTGCTGTATCTCTGAGTAGAATTGAGTGTGAGCTCCATCTTTTATTCTCTCTTCTTATTCAGTTTAACAGCTCTGTTCTTCATTGAGTAGAGAATGCATCTTGTATTATCATTTCACTGAACTAAAAATAGGAAGTTCAGAGCATGAAAATGCCTTTGACGTTGTTGTTGCTACTGCACCCAGCAGAACCCGATTCTTAAAAACCTAGGCAAATCTGGAGGGCTTTGTCTGAAGTGCACCACAACTGAAAGTGAATGAAGTATGATGAATACATTGCTCAAAGGCAATGCATGCCTGATGATGTGGGATTCTTCATGGAATAGATTCATTTTATGTGATGTCTCTTTGCTAATGAAAAAGTCAATCTGCAGGGAGTAGAGCAGTGCACAGGCTGCACTTTTCAGCAAAATTCTTTAAAATATGCCCTGTCAAAGAGAAAATGATGCTGGAATTCCTTTTAATTATGCATAAGAAAAGAAAAAGAAAGCTAACAATCTATTACGGTGGGATATCTACATTCAAGTCAGGTCAGCAATGTTGGGCTGGAGGGAAGAGTTTTAATAAAACTGGGTAGAACAGATCTGCTATCTCAATCTTGTGACTAACTGCCAAAAATTCAAGCTCCTTTGGAGTGTATTTTGTTATTCAGTTAAACAAGCGAGTCAGCGAAAACAGGTATACTGCAGTGGCAGGTCTTGTTTTATAAAACAGAGTCAGGGTAAAGTGATGCATATGAAACTGAACTGGCTAACCACAGTTTTTGTTTCAATTTAACACTACAGATGTATGAAATCCATCAGGATCGTAAACAGATTAACCAGGTGTTTTTGAACATCAACCATCTAGGTTAAATCTTGACAGCCATCTCCATGTTCTTCTCTTATAATCTAGAGTGCAAATAAGAAAACAAAACTCAACTGCATGGAAAGACTCCATGGTGACAGCACCATGCTGCGGCTTACTAGAAGTGTGTTATAAGGCTCTGTGAGGGGATGGAAACTGAGGGGTTAGACTGCTGCAGACCTGTTGTTGTCCGAGGGCTTAGTATGCAATCAAAGAGAAGTTTCTCTCTATTGCTTGCTGCTTTGGAAGGACGCCTAGAGAATGGAACAATAATATACCCATTGGTGTTAGTTAATGAAATACTTGTTTCAACAGTTAAGGATTAAGCTCTGTTGGTGGGATGAGATGCATGTGTTGAGTACCTTCAGCACGGTCAGTTCACGCTCTCTAGTAATCCTACTTTAAGGTTTCTGCAAATCTATTATCTCTAAATAATAATCTGTGACCTGAGCGTACATTAACTCTAACCATGCTAATGCATGTGTAACCGGTGGGCATCTTTGCAATGTTAGTTGATTCTAATTAATAATGCCACAACAGAGGGAGTTTAACTCTTTCTGCTGTTTTTTTCTGGCAAAGTACAAGACAATAAAAAACCTCCATGTGAACTTCCTAGCCCTCTTCAGATCATCTCCCACAGGGGAATTACCTAGAAGGTCCACAGCAGTTAAACATTGATAATGAAACCAAAAAAATAACACTACATACAAAACAAAGCATACTTGGCAAAGTAAAAGACAGACTGATCAAATAAGAATACAGGCTAGCCTAACATGCTATGTTTAAGATAACTTACTGACTATTAAGATATTTTTTTCAGGGGACAAAGAATAATATATAGGATAAATAAGAGAATGGATTAAGATAATACATCAGACTAAAAAGGAGTCACTCATCTCTAACACAGGGACAATTTTGAGAAAGTAATCAGTGTATGATTTTATTTTCTAGTCTTTCTTCATGCATTTATTTATGTATATATTTATTTATTGATTAAATCATTGATTTATTGTGATTCTTTTTTTATTTTAACTTATTTATTTATTTACAATCACTTCCTTACATTGTTTTTCGCATGTTCTCTGTGATTTGCTCACTGATGTCTGTATGTCAACATACAACATAAATGTCATGTCTTGGATGATCATTTTTATTCTTCCTGGGAATAAGATGGTCTTGGATACTATGGACTGGAGGTAATCCTGGCTCAATATTGTGTTTGGGGTTCTGACATCAGCTCAGGCTGATTTCTGGCAGAAATTTTACCAGGGGTCTGACAGGAAGAAGTCCGTATGAAAATATTGGCTGTTTGTATTCACACATGTAGCTCAATCCAAAAAATGCAGGATGTTTTTTGTGAGCTACGCACATATGTGAATACAACTTAAAATAACTTTTGTCTTTTTACACTGAAAGGTAGGCGCCATATTGCAATAACCCTCTACTGTCAAGCATAATAATAGCACTGCTGGTTTGGATGATTACAACTTGAAATGTCTGGCAGTAATTAGTTGTTTTGGCCAAGAGCAATTAAATGTGTGAGAGGCATCAATACACAACCTAGCTTCAATTTACCAGCTCACCATCTGTATTGTGAAATTCCAATGTCTCCAAAGTGTGCAGGCCTGGGTCAGTTTAGTTACCAGTTTACTAATTTACCCATTAGTTTGTTTTCCTATGTCACAAACGTTGTGCAGAAAGTTGAGCAAACATTCCAAGGCCCTGTTTTGTGTTACCAACATTTATACATGAGAATCAGCTAAAATGTCACTCATTCTATCAGGACATGCACTCACATCAGAGCACATTACATCTGAGGAAGACAGTTTGTATTTCATTGGAATAAACTTGGTAAGTAATCAGTCATAGCAGTATGGTTGTGTGTGAAATCTTTTTTTCTTTCTCCCTCCAAGTGGGTGAGTTAACTCCAAGCAGCAGTACATTAGGCCTTTTAATCCTACTGGAATACACTCGTCACAATGTCAGATGATGAAATCAAACAAGGAGCCAGCCTCACATTGAGCTTCTGGGAAACACAGCTTTTGGCACTTGTGGTTGGCTCCTTTTAGCCCCTTGTACGGTCATTGACAAACTCTTAGGACCTGAATACCATTGTTAAAGAAGGTGTCTATTCAGTCAGAGAACAGTTTGTCTGGCACATGCACCGACAACGCTAAGTACTGCCCAGTACTGCTGCGAATTCCTGCTCAGCCCCATAGACTCTGAAATTGTGATGAGGTCACTTATTTTTTTGATAGTCTTTCAGAAATTAACCTCAATAAGTAAAGATAGTGTTTAACTTCCACTTGCCCTCGACATTCATGAGGATAGTCAGCCAATCAGAAGAAAGTGCACTTTCAGGGGAAGGGGGTGCATTAAAGAGAAAGGAAATAAAACAGCTAGTTTCAGAGAGAGGCTTAACTAAGAAAGTGCATAGAGAATTTTAATGACCTTTGAATCATGCAAAGCTACTCAAGTGGAATACCCAAATTAGAATTAAAAGCTGGAAAAAATCATGATAGGTCTGCTTTAGAGAAGTTATCAGCTGTGTTCCAATGCCTTCCTGCATTCATTGCTGATGTATGTTTAACAGGGGGTTGCAGGCATTGATGATAGATATAAGCTATTTTATAGCTTCTGAAAGGTCACATGTTTCAAATATCCAGTATGCTTCTGTAGAGTGCTTCAAAGCCACACACATGAATATGATTTATGAAAGAGTATTAATGCACAGTTGCATTTCAAGTGCAGATCACTCATCACTTGACACAAAGACATTTAAGGTAGGATCTTTTGGTGAGAGAAAACCAGTCGGTGTTATGATCCTGTTTTTGTGTCATTTGCCCTAACCCTCTCTCTCTCTACCTGCAGGTTGCATGGGTAGGGGCGGGGCGGGGCCGGTCTCCTCAGCAGTGAGGCTCATCAGGCACACCTGTCCCTGATCTGCTCATCAGCACTGGCTTCTTAAGCCACCACCAAACACTCCTCCAGTGCCAAATTATTCCTTCAGCCGCATGCTTCACGCTCCTGTTTGTAGTCTTGCTCCTGAGGAGAATCCAGCCACGCTTCCTGTATAGTTTTCTCGAGTTTTCCCAGAGGATTTGTTCCTGGTTTTTTGTTTGTAAGTTTTGGATAGAACCTTTTTCCCCTTTTGGGTGTTTTGTGTTTACTCCTAGTTTGGTACAGTTGTTTTTTCCCGCAAGGCGCCTTTTGTTGAACTTTGTTTTTTGTTTAATCAAATTTTTTTCCTGCACTCTGCATTTGGGTCCTGGTCCTCATTGCTCGAGCCGTAACAGTAGGTATGCTTTGGCAACAATGGCCTGTGCTCTGCTTGTTCTGTGACAAACTCTAACAATTAATACGCTCTGTCCATTGAAAGGTTTTATGGAAGGATATTCAGAAGGACTTTAATTAAAATCCAAAAGTTATGCACAAAATTGTAATTTTCATAACCAGAAATTAAAATTATCTTCAGTTATCTCCCCCCTAGATCTATCCTTAAATTCCTCATTACTAATTGTAGTGGTAGTCACACGGGTACACTAAAAGCCATCATAGTTTAAAACTGTACTGGAGCTGAGCTTTGTTTATACTCAATTTAAAGATTCAAATTAAGAAATTAAAAAATGGACGAGTGAACATAATTATATGGAAATTGTATTTCATCATGTCACGGTTTGCAAATCTGTGTGCATGGACTCTAATCTGTACCCTCAATGTAGTAAACCATAGATTTGTAAACCTGATGTCAGTCTCCTACGGAGCCCCTCCAGTGAGTGACATGAATAATGTGTGGCCATAAGATAGTTATTGTCAATCATCTTCATGCAGAGACTGTTAATTGTTGCTTTAGTGGCTTTAATCAGAATCAGAATCAGCTTTATTGGCCAGGTATGCTTGAACACACAAGGAATTTGACTTAGGTAAACTGTACTCTCTTTGTACAAGGCAGAAGTGTAAACTTTAAGAAGTGTAAAAGTGGGTATAGACCATAGACGTCACCCATCTGTTCCTGAGAGCTGTTTGGAAGCCAATCGACGGCGGCAGCCATATTGGAAATGCGGAACTCAACCAGCCAGAGTGTGACGTACAGGGGCGAGGTTTGAGCCTCCTAGCCAACAGATATGTGTTCCCTAATGGGATTAAAGTCAGTCATTTCCTTATTTGGGCAAAAACTCGGAATCTTGATATATTCGAAATCGTCACGCTAGAAAAAAATTCACCCTCCGTACAGTGTGTGCTGATAGAAAAATTAGCTACTGTAGCCAAGACGTTTTTTGAACCAGGCTACAAACATGTTTATTAATGCTGCAAAGATCGTTTTTTTCCCATTCATGTCTATGTGGTTTCCAGTGTTTCTGCAGCCAGCCTCAAGCGGATTCTCGATGTATTGCAGTTTATAACACTTCCGCATGGGCTTCATCGTTTGAGATCAGAGGTTGACGCTTGGTATAGACTGTGTGCACGGTATGCAAATCCATGGGTACAGATTGCAAGTCCCTTCGAAAGGCATACAAATCCTTGGGTATGGAGTTGCAACCCAGGGGGCTTTGTACAGCACAAATGACATGAGGAAATACAATTTCCGGGTTACGTTTATTTGAACTTTTATAAATTATTAACTATAATTTTGAATCGATAGGAAACATAGCTATGCTACAGTTTGCTTTAAACACTTGATAAAAAGTTAATTTCAGAAAAGAATCAGATAAAAAGGAAAGAGAAAACTTCAAGGCAGATGGCTGATCAGTATGCATGTGTGGCAGACAAGATTTGGAAGAACTGTCTAAAGTACAGTACCTTGATCCGACAGCCACACACTCTTTCAGCACTACTGTGAGCTGAGTAAAGAAGAGCACGTGGATGTTTTCAGGTACGTGGTTGTGGTGTGTGGGGGAGGGTGATGTAGAATATACAGTATGTTTCCAGAAAGAAGCTTTACAGAATAATCATCTCTGCTACTTCAACAAAATACCTGGAATAATTACACTGAATAAATACAACGCAAAAGGGAAAGTTACTGTAGCTGTTAACTTACGTAATGACCCGTTGGCAGGGATAGCTGTGCACTAATGAGCCATCGGTAAATTGCTACAAAGTCATTAATTAGATCTGAAACAAGTTGACAGGCGCCCTGCAAAGGAAAGCTGCAGGCGTAAATATGCAAAATGTTTGCAGAGGTCTTATATTGTCAGGCTATGATGATTTTAGACATGTGCGGTGAGGGCAGGTTAATTCACTGATTTAGTCATATTTGAGACTAATAACGCCCTTTATATTTTAGCATAACTTAGAAAGCTTTGGCTGAAAAAGGAAAGCTCCCGCTGGATTCATACCAACAACAGTGCAGTCCTAAAAGATGGGATATCGCAATTATTTTAACATTCTTCTTTTAAGATGACAAAAGGAAGTAACTGATCCTCAGTTTTCTGCCTTGCTCCATACACACAAAGTACAGTACCCCTCTATGTAATGTGACTCTTTTCTGTTATACCTTCCAACGCCTCTCCATATTTACGCTTCTCTCTCTCTCTCGGGGGGGAAAACAGTGGGATGAGGGATAAGGGATGTGTAATTTATCCTGACAGAATGTTCATGAAAATTGGGATAGTGTCACTGCTGTGTGCTTTTGGGTTCTAAGCAAGAGAAACCAGCTTGCACTGCATTTGTAGCTGCTTTACAAATTACAGTGGAGTGGAGCAGCTGTAGTTCTCACTGTGTGCAGGTAAACAGATGCTGGGGACACTGATGAGTGGCTTGTGCAAATCCAAGTCAATGTAGCAGACTGAATAGCCCTGCAGCAGCTTAAGCGTTTCAAAAAAGTGTAAATGGAGGGTAACAGCCCTGTTTCTATGGTTACAAAGTTGTCATACAAGGGGAACAAAAAGAGGACTGTCTCTATAATAGGTGATATTCTCGGTGTAGACAAGATTTAACCTGCTGCGAGTACACGCTCTCAACCCTCAGACTGGAGTGCGTATGTGTTGCGGCCCAATTTAAGCACAGACCCAGTGAGGGGTGGTGAGCTGTCCTGCATATATAGCCTTTAAAGTCCCCCATAGAATTACAACACTGCAGGCCCACCGGTCTGCCCCACCTGCTCTGCACAAGAGCCAAACATACCGGTTCCTCATGCTGGCTACATTTCCTGTTGATCACATGCAAATACAACACAATCATAATAACAGAACCAGCAGGCTTTTAAGCACTTATGAGGAATTAAATCATACTCAATGACTGAGATAGAAAAAGGACCAAGTCTAGTGAAGTCTGATTCAAATTATTTTATAACCCTTCAGCTGAAGCTTGAGTAAGAAGCGTAAATAACACCCACCATTACCATGATCAGGTCATGATCTGAACTCAAATGCTAAATGATTTTCACTCCATCAAACATGGCAGTCAAAATGTCAAATGGCCTCCATACACTTAAAGGGTTATGAAATTGAGTGGCTTGAACAACAGATTATTTATTACAGCTTAATTCACTCTGTTGTTGATTTGCTCCCTTACTTTTGGGCTGCAGACCAAGTGTCTGTTGCTTCTTAGTCATCAGTATGAGACTTATCTGGACCTCCTTTGCCTCATGCATGTAAGCAGAATTGCCTGGGTGTTTTAGTTAGGTACCCATCCTGAGGAATTACCTTTAGACCTGAAATGAGTTTAAAAACTCTCTGACTTCTTTTTTAAAGTATTTTTTTCTTTCACAAGGGTCGGACAAGTTCTGCACTACCTTGATGATTGAAAACTGAGGCAGGTACTATAGAGTAAGTAGAAAGTATCCAGAGGGAGCTTTCACATTTACTTATCCTAATATAGAGATCACTTAAAGCAGTTAACAATGCTGGTTTTAAACTTATTAGACCCACCTAGGGTTTGTTGATACTATGATAAGCTTGTTAACACTAAATCAGAGTGACGCATCTTACTACCTTAGAGCAAACTTTAATATATGACACACGCTTAAAAGTTCACTATAAAATCAAAGCGAAATTAAAGCGACACAGCTTGACCTGACAAATAAAGGACAACATTGGCAAAACAAAAAAAAGGATTTCTTCAATTTTGAACACTTTTATTTTGAAGTCTTGTTACGTAAATTCTCAATGTGTATTTTTCAATAATATGCCGGCAGATTGGAGCCTTTTATTAACAGTCTAACACCCTGTAACAAGGCATGAGGGGGTGATATATTAAATGAACAATAATTGAAAATCAATCAATAAATCAATCCTTATTTTTATAGCGCCAAATCACAACAAACATTATCTCAAGGCGCTTTTACAAACATAGCAAACTAACTCACTTAAAAACATTGTCTAGACAATGTTAAATTATCCACAAAGATTCAACATCAAGACAGGATAAGATCCAGTCTTCTCTTACTGACAGGACTCAATCTTATCTAATCTTAATCCACCATGAGCAGAGCACATCACAGCATTTAGCAAGTTGCAGTAGCAAGGAAAAACTTCCTTTTAACAGGAAGAAACCTCAAGCTGAACCGGACTCATGTTAGACAGCCATCTGCATCGACCGAGTTGGGAAAATCGAGCATTGATACATGGACAAAAGTGTGGATGCAAAATAAGAAGGAGACATTTAATCATGAAACCCAGTGTTGCTCTGTGTAACTGTCCGGTCCTTCAATGGAGTGTTTGAAATACACTGCAGTCTGCACTCTATTGACAGAGACACATAATGGGGCACTGGTTTGGACTAGTGGTTAAATCATGCGCCCCATGCACAGGGGCAATTGTCCTCAGAGCAGGCAGGCCAGGTTTAATTCCAACCTGTCCTTTGCATGACATGTGATTCCCCACTCTCTCTCCCAGTTCTTTACTCTGTCCACTGTCCTGTCCTCTCAATAAGACATCAATGCTCAAAGTATTCCTTCTAAAGTTTAAAGGTACTTCAAATGAAATGAGTTTCCTTGATATAACAACATAATTGATGACTCAACACACAGGAGGCACCCTGGAGGAATGGATTTTTAAGAGGTCGGCATTACTTTGATATCTCAAATGCTGTTTTCAAGCTCAATAATTAAACATGATGAATCTACACAGATACTTGATGTTCCATATGCAAACCATATACTGTATAACTCATTTTCATCTGAATCTGTTTTAACCAGAGTGATTGCTATAATGATGTGTCCATATTGGAGCCTTTTAACCCTTAAAGACCTCGACCATATCAATGGAAAGCTGAGAATGTCCACTGTAACTGAGTTTCTAAAGCTTGGTGATAGGATAAGCAGTTCAAAAGTTATCAAATATTTAAGAACAAGTAGCCACCAGCGGCTGTCTAGTTCTTTAAGGGTTAACCCGAAGCCAGTGTCATCCTTATGACGATATTGTCTGACCATCACGGAGGCTGAGTGGTAAAAACAGTTGGTTCCAAGTTGGAAGGTTGGTGGTTCGATTTCAGCTTCTGCAGCATCCTACGGCCAGATACTGAACCCTAATCTGCTCCTGATGACATGGGCAACACTGCGTGTACGGGAAAGAATAGATTTTGTTTATACTTGGTGGTTGAATGAGTGAATATGATGAGTAGACCTACTGTAAATGCACTTTGAGCTATCAGAAAAACTAGAAAGGTGCTATATAAGGTGCGACATGTCCATTTACAGATTATCCAGGCATAAACTGTGACTGTAGAGGCACAAGGCCATCATTAACTGATGATGCATTAAACCTAACACTGCATGGAAGCAAACAAGTGTCCACAGACCATATAAGTGTGCTGGGATAACTAATAGAACTGTAACAGCGAGAGCCCAAGTGGATGGTTCTCTGATCCATGCTTGGCCTTGTAGAAGTGATTGTGGGTGAAAGACCAGACTCACTGCTCAAAAAAAGCCTATTTTCCACCACAAAGCACGACTCATGCTTCTTTTCTTCCCACGTGAATAAAAAAAGCACATCTCTAAAGCCCTCTGCCAGTCAATGGTAGCAGTCAGTACCAAATATTCTTTCTTCTGTTTATTCTTGCCTCGTCTAGGCAGTGGAACACTTCATGTGCCACTTGGTGTGCTGGTGTGCTCAGTGGGGAGATAGAAAGAGAGGTTGACGTACCATGATGAGAGAACGAGCCAGGGGGAGTGGCGTGGAGCCAGGTGACTCAGAACATGTGACAGGGGTCAGCTCAGTGGGAGGTAGTGAGATGAATGACTGAGGTGTGAATCTCAGTTGCTAATGGAGGCATCCACCTCCACCAAGCTCTTCTCCTGAGGTATGTGATTAGCTCATCTCCGACCATGTTGTCAGCTACATGTGTTTGCCTTTGAGCCTGTGTTCAAATCCTCCTCTGTGTACATGCAAGCTGAATAGTGTCTGAATTTAAAAACAAATGTACAGGTATTGTGATGAGGCAAACTCTTTGTGTGACTTGATTAACTGATGAAGTGTATGGAACACAAGAAACACAGCTAGAGGGAACCTTTAACAAGGTAAATGGTTTATTTCAGCTTTTGACACACTGTATTGATGTAAGGGAGCCTAGTGATGTTGCTTTATGTAAAATCTGAAATGCTTCCTCTTCACACTTCAGCGGCTAATCTGACCATTCTCTGCGCCTGTTGTCCGTTGCCTTGGTTACAAAGTCCTTCAGTGTGGCATCATAGTACAGTACCGCTTCAGCTCAATGCAGAGAAATGCATCATTTGCTTTGGAGGAGGGTTTAGGCTGTGTGCTGCAGACTGCTAAATTTAGAGGATTTGTTTTCATGTTATGTTTTGAAGGATTTGTTTATTTCTTCAAATAGCCATATGGGATAAACCTTATTTCCTTACCACATGAATCATTACTACTATTGTGTCTTTCACACACGGAGAGTACCATCAGGTTGTTTTTTTATGGATCTGCTCATTAATGTTTATAATTTTTTCCTTCAGCACAGTATCTCATCTCATTCAATGAGATGTTGATGCATCTCATGTAAGCAAACCTGAATTTGAATGCATTTAAAATGAAAAATAGATATTCATCATCATCATCATCTTTATTTACACAGAGAGGATGTGCAGGGGTCTCATGTATCTCTTCAGCTTCCTTTGACTGGGGATGCAAAAGTCTACACAGTTTCAGTGATATCTCAAGGCCATAATGATAGTCTCCACTTACCTTGAAGTCTCAGTGGTCTTCACTCTAAATCCCTCTAACAACATTTTATAAAAAGAGCAACGTGAAGCCATGCCAAAAAGATGGCTCACAGAGATGATTCCACAGAATACTATCACCTAAATCTGCAGCTCCTCTCGGCTTTATGGAGTTTTTTAGCAAGTTTCAGTGTTTTGTTTATCCATCCGGCCCACAACATTTCTCAAGTGGTTCACACTTTATGTTCTCAAAACACTGTTTTTCAGCCTCAGCAGGAAACTGTTTCAGAGAAAAGCACTAAAAGCCCCACTTTACACTATCTGTTTAGCAAGCCACAGAAGACTGACATTCTTAGCAACAGGCGCATTCAAGCAGATGGGGCATGTGCCCCACCAGATTTTTTTTATTTGACATTAGTTTTATACCTTAGATTTATTTTAGTACCACCATTTTTATGAGGATCCTAATTTCTAGTATCATTTCAATTCAAAGTAAGTCCTCTACTTGTGCGTGACATCCAAATCTCAAAAAAGCATCCACCCCTCTCCTTGTAGTTGGTTGCATCTGAAAGACGCCTCATGAGATTGAGACACAGACACACTGATACTCAAGAGACAGGTAGCTGTGTGTCACTTGTTGATGAAGAGTTTATTAAAGAATCAGCCTTTTTTATTTTAGGTTAAGATACTTCTGCACTGGTTAAAGATTTTGTCCACCATGTCTGTGTCTGGTTGACTCCCATTAGCAAACCGGCGACTCTTACTCGGGGAATCCACAGGATGCGTGTGCGCCGCGTTACGGCTGCGACACGGCTCTGCTCCGTCCCGGGGCTTTCGCCCTGGTCCATAGGATGCGTGTTTGGAGCGGCGCGCACTCCGGAGCAGGAAACTCAAGATCCCTCGAGAACTCCAAAACGCGCGAGAACAACACAGTATAAACTTTTCCTCGTCCATGGTGTCGGATATCTTTTGAGACTGACGTCTGGCCCGATGCCACAGGTTATGACGTAATGTTGAAGAAGTGGTGAAATTTACGATCTTGTGTTTGCACATGGTGTTTATTTTGAAAGTGAGCGGATGTTGCATACGATCCTCGTGCCTGACTTCCGGGATAGTTCGATCATTTCTGTGTCGATTGACGCGTGCTGGGCGCGGGGAGCGGCGAAAATAGACTCCCCGCGTATCTCTGGCAGAGCGGCGCGGCGGAACGCTCCAGAGACGGAGCTGAGACGCGCCGCAGCGCGCCCTGTGGACTCTAGAGCATTGACTTGAATGGGAACCTATTTGCTGCGACGTGCGCGGCGCAGCCGTAACGTAACGTGACGCATCCTGTGGATCTTGGGCTTTAGAGGCTTACATTTTCTAACTCCTTCAACTTGTCTCTTTAGAGCTGAAGAAGCCTTTTGGAGGTGAGGTGAAACATCTTCAAGATTTTTTTACCAAGTCCAGTTGCCTTTTTGGATCAAGCTTGGGATTTTATCCATCCTTCATTCTAGTGGTTTAGTCCTGTTCTCGCTAGCTAACGTAAGTTGTGACATGTTATAACCCAGTATCTTGTTAAATGTTTATAAGGATAGTTTAGAGCTGGGTGAATCATATGGCAGTGAATATGCTGACAGTTGATAGTCTCACAGTATCATAGGTTAAGTGAGCCATACACTGAACTACAGTAATTTCAGGTTGAGATGCAGAGGAAAAACAGTAGAAAGCACCAGAGGCTGATAACGCAAGAGGTATGTTACTTGTAATGCGATAAAATTTGGCTGCAGGTAATAGACGTGATTTGAGTAATGAGATAAAATACTTTATAACGTAAAGGAATGAAGTTAAGAGATTTAGATTAATATTACAAGCATTTCAAACTTTATTAAAATAATACTACAACTATAATGGTATTGACATCATTATATGGCATAACCATAACATCTCCCATTATGTAAATAGCTAACAGAATCATACATTTGGATTGCACGACGTCCCTGCTTAGCTACTAGCTGTTGAGCATTTGGCAGCTAAATGGTCGTACATTCCCCTCAGGAATTGGCAGAGACTAAAAACAGAGCTAAAAGAGAATCAGTGTTGGACATCCATTCATAGGTGGCCAAACAAACGACTTACGATAAAAGCTTGAAGAATGATTACTGTATGCATTCAAGTTTACCTAATCAACTAAAAGAGGGAACCATTTTCATTTAGCTGTTTGCACTCCACTCAAAAGGCCAAAATAGTCTGTTGATGTAGGTTTAATGCTCTTGACTACTGACAGATCAAGATAAATGCTTTTTGTTTTCCATTCAGAACAATAATGACTCTATTCAATGATTAGTTTTGGATTGCAAATAACCCATCTGTGTTATTCTATATACATTGAGTAATAAAGCCAGCTAGACAAGGATGATTAATTTGAGCTGCTCTGGGGCAAAAGCACATCCTTTTGCTCTTTTTTGTGACTCAGAGCCTTTAACATTCTGCTTTAACTGCATACAGTCTGTTGCAGAGTTGCCTGCCTGATTAACAAGCCCCTTCCCCCTGTCCGCCCCCTCTTCCTGTTTTGCCAGAAGCCAAAGCTGCACTGTTGCACCTTTCGGAACTGCAAACTGACAGAACTGAGTTTGCCATTAAGCTTAAATCCAGCTCAAAAACATTACACTTAGAGATTATGAAGTCTGAATACCCTTTAATGTGCTTCAACATGTCTAAAAAATAGCTTTGGTAAATAACTACAGGCCAACAGCAGAGCATCATTAAGTCCTGATTCCAGGGTCAACTCAAAGCACATCTGGACAGGCGTCAACACAGTGACAAACCACCAGAGCATGAGAGAGCAGCATCGATTGTAGTCAAGCAACTGCCAGTTGTCTTCAGGCTTTCTCATGCTTATTTAATTAAAATAGATTTCCAATGTCCTTCACCTGTGTAATGTGCTTTAGAGACTAGTACAGCATGGAGTGGAACAATATTTACTGGATAGAGAATTGAATAACAAGTCTGAAATATGAAATATGGCAGACAGAGACTGGAAGCTTTGACTATAATATTTTCCTCAGAAAATGATCTCATCCTCTATAAAACAGTAGAACGGGTGTTTACTGCATGGATTTTGGTTGGTTTCAATAGAAATTCCACAACATTTCATCAGTTCTATTCTGCATAGAGCTGAACCTCGCTGCAGATTTCAGCTGATGCATAAAATGTCACCTGAGAAATTACCTTGCCCACAGAAATATCATGGAAAATGTCATCTATGTCTTCAGGACACAGTCAGCAAACACCAGAAGACAATAAAAACACCTTTCATCATCCATCCCCACCTTTTGTGCTTCAACCCCTTATTACCTCCTTTCCTGTTGTGAATGAGAAAATGACAGAGCACAGAACAAGGGTGACATCCTAAGTGGTGATGACAGCACTGCTCCACATAGGAGGCCCACTAGCGCTTAAGCACAGTGGAGAGGAGAGAATGTGCCAGATCAAGAGACTGCGGTAATGCCAATGTATGCCTTTGCAGAAGCAACCTGCAGGTAGAAAGGTAAAATGTCTGCAGTGGCAGCATGAATCAATGTTGAGGTGAAATATTAATCATCCATTTAAATTCCCCTTCAAAGTTTCTATTTGTAATTGTAAGGCAGGAAGGCTCTTTGGTTCTTTGCATGGTGCCACAATAACACTTTTACTAAAGATGCGGTTTGATGGCAGTTTTTCAGGTGGCCTTCCCTGTCTTAATGAGTGGTTATTGACAACAATGACAAAAACTGCCCTCCGTTTTTTCTTCTTCATAAGTTCAAGCACCCGACTAGCAGTACGACGTGTCATTAAAGCTGAACTACTGTCACATGCCCCTCTGATGCAACCCATAATAACTAATGACAGAGGCAGTGTCAGCAACTTGTCCCTGGATTCCTGCCACAAACAGAAACCAGCCTAGACAAAATATTCTGGGTAGGAGACCGATAAATCACAGCTTGCTCTTCAGTTGAATTTATTCTCTGATGTCACCTTTTCACACACACCTTTCTCACCAACAATGAAAGGCAAAACAAATGTAAGTCTGCAACGAATGAACCAGATGCTATCATAATAGGAATGATAGCTCATCTTAAAAAAATCAAAAACAATAACTGGCCATGAAGTACTTGACATTAAACATTTGTTGTTATGCCTCACTTCAAAAGGTAAAAAATATATATTCATGAAAATCATGACATGACATCTTGCCTTAGGTGACTAAAGAAAGTGTTTGTGTAGGGGCGAGAATATTTTGGGTCAAGTCAGCTAAAATCAGACTCCTCCTTACCGGCCCATTCCTCATCTTTGCTTCAAGACCGCGGCCTTCGGCTGCCTAAAACACTGCTAGCACAATGCATTCAGTTAGAGACCCAACTGTTTGTGATGAGTGGCTTCATTGTGGGCACTGAAGAAAACTGACTTTAACATGGAGAAGAATGTATTCATAAAAATGATTTTCTGCTTGGGCTGAATCACTTGGAGCTGCTCATCTTTTAAACATCCTGATCAAATCAAAAGGACTTCAAAAGACACTGTAGCTCCTCTAGACTCATTTGTTCTTTGATTTTATGAAAGATTGTGTTTTGTCAGTTGAAATTACTCTCGTTGAACATTTTGTAAAGACTTGAACAGTCTCTAAATGAATTGTAGTAGTTGACGGCATAACAACTTTCTAAAAGCATTTTCCGTGTTTCTAGTCTATATTGACGCAAAAAGGTTGCTACTGACTGTTACACATTTGCCACTCTCGGGAGCCCTGAGCTGCCATGGTGACATTAATAGTTTTATGACATCATGTACATTTCCTCAATTGGCAGACCAAGACGCTTTGAACAGGCCTCTTTTTGACTCTCCACCAACGGGGGAAAAAATCTCATTCAATTGAAAGTCTTTTTTTATGAATGACAAGACATTAAGTAGTAAAAACAAATATTATTGCAAAGGGTTATGAAATTATTACTTTATCTTGGCAGCAATTAATCAAGACAATGGGATCAACATGGGACAATATGCTTCTTTTATGCAATTTTTTTTCTATTATTTTTGCAGCAGTCCAAGACAAAGGCAAATACTATCCAGAAGGTTCTCCAGAGTAACCTTAACGGTGCATGCTCACAAAATATGATGAAAGCATAATATGGCAAACTTAAATCCAACAAGTAACAACAGATGGGATTATTGGCCTGAATGTAAGATTATTTAGTAATACAAACACAATGCAGTGTCCAACTTTACACTTTTTTTAAGCAGCTCAACACAAAATGCTGGACCTCCTTCATCACAACAGTGGAAACATTGTACAATGAATGCATTGTTTAGTTAATTTTCCCATCACTTAAAGATCTTTCCCTGGATCCTTTACACTTACTTATAATCTCTCACACGTAAATGTGTCTAATCTCACATGGGGGGAAATAAATGCAACGCTGGATAGTTTGCAACAGGGATGGATAACTTTGGCAAGGAAGAAGAGGGCTCTCTGCATCAGTGCTTGACTTCAGGTGCACAACGTTACTGGTGCATCACTACCTGATTTCCTAAACTACAGGACAAGCTGAGGGTCATTATCTCAGTGAAGGTGCATGGGTTAATTGTGCATCAAAAAAAGGAAAAGGGGAGTCGAATGGAATTTGCCTTAAGCCGTTATTACATTAACTTAAACATTCCTATTATCAATCTTAACGATTCAAGAAAAATAGCTGCAGTTAGGTGTGTTTGCAGGTGAAAGCTGAACTGAACGAGGGTTTGATGTCGAAGCAAAGATTTACTGACACCCACAGATTTCTAGGTAACCAACAAAGAGTGAGGCTCAACGTGCCTGGATGAGCTTCTATAACAAAGGATGTTGATATTTAGCCAGTAATGTTTAAATCCACTGTATTCATTTTTAATGCATCCATCAGCTCTGTCACAAACACGAGCAACTTATCTTTAATATTCAGATTAGCAGCTTAATGTCAGCTGCTGCGTGGCACAACTGCTTACTGGCTGCTACAGGTATCACTGCAGGATTTATGCACCGTTGTATGCTCCTGGTTTTTACTCACTTCTCACGGCAGGGTATTGATCCACGCACAGGTAAAAAAATAACCCTTGTGTTGCTGCAGTTATTCTCTGACTTCATGGCGTCTCCTAATCTTTCATGGCTACTTGAGTCATGTGAGGACAGTGTTGGCCTGATGGGTGGCCAGCACCAGTAAAACTGTAGAGGCACCAGTGAAGCCCATTGACCAGAATATTCCTGAATTAGAAAAAATGATGGCAGTATTTAACACTGAACAAAATGTCTATATAAAACCTCATGCCAGTTTAAAATATGTGTGTTACACTGCTAAAAGATGTTATTCAAAACATTTAAAAATGTGCATGACATCACATTTTTACATCAGAATACATCTGTGGGGGTTTTTCGATGTGTTTTCTAATGAGCACGAATGTATCATGTCATTTAATTTCTGCTATGTTTTGGTTATTTATTGGATCTGAAACAGTTCAAATAAAAACTGTCTTTACGGTAGAAAAATAAGAATAAGGTTGAGCTCATATGTGGGTTATGTAAAGTCAATACAACAGTCAGCCTCTGCAGTGGCTGAGTATCCACACGCTTTTGATTCTACTCTTCAAAGCAGGAGGCTACACTCACAGTCCACACACTGTAGCTCTCATAAAAAGAGCCAGTTCAGTCTTATTACTTCAGATCCAACCATTCCACTCCCTGACTTAAGCTATTAAACTGAGATCCCTCAACTATAGGCCTTCTATTCTTATTTTCTCACACTGGGGACAATATAACAAAACACTATTCATGGAACACCTCCAGCAATAATGCAATCCAATAATGACAGCAGCAGTGTCCCCTCCTTCTGACACTCCTTGTGCTTTATTGTCAAATTGTGTACTTAGGAGAAATGTCCACGCTCTCAAGAGGTTCACAAATAGAAGAAGGACAAACAAATGCACACATGGATAAACAAAAACTTGTTTTTTTAATGAAATATTTCTGCATTCACATGTCCATGTGTGAATTTTCAACAATGAAAGGTAGATGATAATAGATGATCTCTGTGACCCACCACATATCCTTCCTGCAGTACAGACTAATTAATGCTCCAGTAATACTGCTACGAGTGTGTTTTGCATTAGTAGAATCAGTACGGTTCACACCTTGACTAAGAACACACATAGTGAAAGAGTTTTGTCATAAAGCTCTCACACAGGGGTATTAGAGGCACAGGACTTTCAAAGGTCTCATAAAATTTCTAATGAGCTGAAAAAACCACGTGCATGGAGGAGACAGAGGATACTTACACATTACAATATGTACTGTACTGTACAAAGAGAACCACAGGACTCATAAAAGCAGACGGTAATAAAAACTCTATATTACTCTATATTAGAATTATTGGGTGTTTCAAGAAGGCATAGATCTAAATGAGCAGACTTCCAGAAATTGATCCCACAGCTATTTATACAAGACAACCTACACCACTGTCTTCAGAGTATTGATTTCCATTAATACACAGCACTATTGCCCTAATTACTTCACCAGTTTCTACATCTGAAGTTGCATTTTTCAAAGAAATCCTTACATTTCCACATTTCTCTTGTGCCAGCAGCTCACAGAATCAGGAGTGGATGCAACACAAAGTTGTAGCAGCTCTCCCATGAGATCTAATTGTGAGCAAATTATGAGCCTGTGTAGTAATCTGCAGTGCTCTCCTGTAGATGCTGCTTCCACTAGCCCACCAGGAGTCCACCACAGGTCTAGACCTCCTCTGGTACAAAGAAAATCATTACATAGAGCTCACTGTGACCCTGTGCACATCCCACATCTTAAAGAACCTTTACGATACGACAGGTAGATGTGCAGCTTTAAACCTGCAGTAAAAAAAATGCCCAAATAGGGGGTTTTATTTCTTGGGATCTGAGTACGCAACTCATCTTGATTGCTGTGCTGCCAAAGGCATATACCTAAATCTATATTTAAGTAACAGCTCAATAATAATGAATGTCAAAAGGCAGACTGAGACTTGATTATTCTGAGTCTTATTAAATACTTGAACTAAATGTCAGAGTGCCTGCTCTTTCATGTTCCTCTGAGGCAGGGAGCATGCAAGAGTTCAGAGAGATTAGTGTCACTTTGTCTCACGCTGTGACAGTAAAAAGCATCATCACTGCATGATGTTAGCAGGAGTTAGCACTGATGTTGTTGAACATTTGCTAAATGGAAAACACTTTGTGGTATTCACACAAGCTAATTAATTTTCAGTTTCACAAAGCTCATCGGTGCATGTGTTTTATAGAACAAGTGATTTGCATTAGTTGATGAATACCTACAAAATGTCACAAAGTATGTGGCATAGTGATATGTGTAGACTATCACACCCATGACTAGATATCTGGTAATTGTTTAAAGACTTTGTTTTTTAATTCATCCACTGCAGAGCCATGATAAGAATGCATTTGGTTGCCCTGTTTTAAGCCATCTTTAACCCAGGCCACTTCTCACAAGAGATGAAAAACTGCTGCAGACAATGTCAGAGAGCATTACTGACCTCTGACATGGAAGTGTCTGTATGGTTTTACACATTAAAGTTTGCCTGCAGAGGGATCAACAGAAGTCACTGAGCCAGTGAAGACTCAGTGCTGCTCCAGGTCTAGAAATAAACAGCTAAAAGATTCTATTACCGTCGGGATTCAGGATCATTGGAAGGACTGACGTTTCTTTTCATTCATAATACACACCCACACTAATGCTGCAACCGTAAAGTTTATTTTGCAGTTTGAAATAAACATTTTATCATTTGTATATACTCTCAATATTCTCTTGTGGATAACTTATGATCTGCTTTAGAATATTTTTTACAGTCTGAAGAGAATGAAATTCTGAATGTTTTAGTGAAAAGCGTGAGATCTAATGACGGGTTAATTGACGCCAGCGCGCTATCTCACAAGTCTATTGTTCTTCGTTGTGATAAGTATTATGTAACACATTTAAATTAGAATTAATGCAATAAAAATGACTACTATATCGATAAAGGAGAGACAATGTTTAATATCATTCATTTATGGCTTTTTCTCTGCGCAGACTGCTCTGAGTTCATTGAATCCGAAATGTGAACGGCTCACGTTATTCAGAAAAGCATCACAACTTACCTTGACACCAAATTTCGCCTCTAAACCGTAGGATCCAGTTCCTGACAAAGTCGCGCGTGTCCTCGGAGAACCCCTTTCTCCCTGTACTCTAAACTATTCTATGAAGTTTAGAAGAATGAAAGTACTTGTGCATAGAATTATTGCGCTCCTGCAGCCTGTAGTTCTGTACCATCTGTTGTGCCTGTGCGCGTCGAGCTCCAAGCGCTGAGGAGGAGAGGAGAGGAGGAGAGGAGGAGGAGGGATAAGTGTGCAGAGCGCACAGCGGATAGGAGGGCGCACTCGGGAGGAGCGGGGTCAGAGGCAATCTGAGCAAACTCAAACCCTTAACCTATTAAACATAAAGCCTATGTCAGAGTAAGACTAACTGAATCAGCACGAGGCGTGCATAATGTGGGCTCACTGATATGCAAGTCACTTATACCTGGCAGCGCTTACTTTACCTTTTCCCTCCACTTGAAGCTATGCAGTAAACACACCTCATTGTCGTCTTTTGGACAATTTGAATGATGCACACTAAAGTTCTTCACTGTTAAGAAAAAGTTAAAGAGGCTATAACAAGCAAATTGTGCTAATAACATTTAAGTTTGCTCAACAACATAATCGTTCTCCATTTTCACCAGTTTAATATTAGTCTGCCAAAGAGACCTCACTCCACTGCAGACTGAGACAGTAAATACTACATGGTTTGACGCCAGCAGTAGAGAAGAAGACGAAGAAGAACAAGAACAAGAACAAGAACAAGAACAAGAAACAGTTCACACAAACAGAAATGAATGAAGCAATAGGAAAAGAAGCATGAGTGGGGGAAAGTGAAGGAAAAGAGAATTACTTGATGTCTTTATTTGGACAAAAATGTGATGTTGCTAACAGGTAAGCAGGACCAGACTGCTGCTTCAATAAAGGCTGCACTCACAAAGATCAATGTGTAGAATTGTATAAGGCATTTTTTAAAAGTCTTTTTAATTTAGATTTCAGATTTTACACATTTATGAAGCCCAAGTCTAAATAATACAAAGGCCTTTTTTTTATGAAGGTCTCCATCACTATAAAGAAATGATGTTTGCCCTGCTGATCTCATGTTCATCACTTAAAACAAGAAACCCATGCCTATTCATGGACATATAGTGTGGTACACTCTACACAACAACCCACCATTAAATCAGCCACTGGTTGCTTAATCATGTTGATCTCTTTATGAGTTTCTAATGCGGATATTTGAGAAAAGTCTGAACTGTCAGATGCTTGGTTGACATGAACCATATTAATGTTTTATAACCAAATTCAGCTCAAGTCAGTTTGTTTTCATCTATCCAGGTTTTGAAATTCTATTTGGTCTCTAAATTGTATTTCTAAGCCTAAAACAGTTTCATTAGGCCTTGCAACTTTAAAAAATCAGATTTTTTAATTAAGTGAATTGAAACACTTCTCTCCAGAGATGTTTAATTTACAGCTTTATAAACTTTTGAGTTGTTTAAATACATATTATATTCTCAGGTAAGTGATGTAGGTGGATAATTCAAGTCCTGTGCACATTCAGAGCAATGCAATATAAACGTATGTTCTGAATTTTCTCTGTAATTTGTGTAACTAACCATTTAAGTTGTCAAATCAAACATATGCAGCTGGCCTCTAAATGTGGTTGGAGATGAAAACATGCTCCAACATTGTCGACTTATCCAAACCCCCAAGGGTCCATATGTCTGTACACATTACAAATGAAGCATGAGAGGAAGCATGTATGCTTGCATACAACTAAGAAGTAAAACACTTAATACTCGGTGGGCAGATGGTTTTCCCTCGATGTGACAGATACCATAAGATGTCCTACATATGTTTAAAGCGCTGAAAACACAGGTCAAAAGGTTCCAGAACCTTCTACATGAACTGGAATCACGTGGTAATGTTGTTTCAAAACGTGTCCCTATGCAAACTACGTATCTAATTGTTCATCTTCAAATTGTGTACCTGCCAAGCATGAAACTGACAGCTGCCTCTGTTCTATCACCTCCTGCAAACAGAACTGTATTCCTCCTCCGGACACTGCTGCCGCCTCACCCACATGTGCTGAAATCTGCTGAAGCAGATGAAGATGGAGCCTTTCACCCAGGCTTGGTATTTTTGGTGGGACACAGACAGAATGTTGACCCTAGTGTCACTGGGTGCCATCTGAAACCACTGAGAGAAGCCAGGCTGCCATACTGGCCATTTACTGCTACTGCCAAATGGGATCTTGCTTCTTCAGCTGTCCTGTGCTAGCCAGACCTGGTCACTGCGATGATGGAGCAGTAAAAGAGCATCGCAGCACAGCCGGGTCACTTTGTGAATTAGTTAGAGCTCAGATAGCTGATCATCCAACTCATACTTTTTCAAAGAATTCACAGGTATGAAAATAGGAGCATATTTAAGTGGCTTTAATGCAATGTTTTAATTACTTGATTTTATTTCTTAGTGAAGGTTAACTGAAAAGGTTAGCTTTTTCACTAAGAGAGTTACATTATTTTATGTATATTAAACAAAGGAGATTTAAAAAGTTAAAAAGAAAGAAGCTTTGTTGACAGTTATTAGTGACTGGTTGTCACTAGAGACTAATCAATTTGCGCAAATTAAAAGTAATTTCAAATAATCTGTATTGGCCAATGCCTGTGCTCTCAGGGCAGATAAAAAAAAAATTCTGCAGACTCTGTAGGCAGCCTCGTGAGTGTGGCTCCTGTCCAGCTATGTTAACATTCCTCTAAACAATAGCACGTTTTTCCCATCCTACATGAAAGCATATACAATCTAAAACAGTTACTGTCTAATGTTTAATATTACTTTAAGCTGTATAGAGTTATGCATTTTAGTATTGCTTCTGACATATATATATATCAGTCCTGTTCTTTAATCTATAGCATGACCGAATGTATTTTTCTACTCCATGAAATAAAGCTATCTAAAATCCATCTAAAACCTGGTAATGTAACATGTCCTTTCAACCCTGTATATTAGGTTGAATGTGCATGGGATAATGGATTATATTACTAATAAATTGTTGCCCATAGTAGTGGCCAATGGCTGATCTGCTCTCTAACTATAGGCACTGCATCAGCCGTTGAAAATCTGATAATGGTTGACAACTAGTTGTCACTGTGTATGGAACCAGGCTGTCTCTGTGTGCAGACCTTCCAGTGTAATTCTAAACTAAATAGCTGTTTGAAGTGGCTTTTATTGTACCCGCATGTAAGGGGTGTCAAACTGACAGCCTGACTTGTAGCATGGATGTTATATTTTTGTTGAACTATTTCCTTAAAAACACAATGACTGAGTCATGGTGTAAAATGTTCCTACTGAGTTCAACTGTCTGTATGTTCTCGGTTTGATTCCACCAACCAGAACAGGCTATGCTCATTATGGAAACAAAATGAGTAAGTTAGTGATGAGAGAAGACAAGATGTCTGATAGCTTTGTGCTTGCGAACAGTTTAAAAGTGTGCACAGAACGATGTCTGATGTGTTCAGCACAGCCAGTCGCTTTGTCTCCTGTCACGACAGTATCAGTGATGTAATGAAGCAGCAGTAGTTATTGCACAATGTAGACTCAGCTGTCATCTCTCAACACTGGGACAGAAGTGACAGCTGGGGATATGTCAGCAGGATGTCGTGTTCTTGAGGGCAGAGCCACAGTTCCTCAGCATGCAGCAATTGGTTCAAAATGTGACATACAGAACCTGCGATTTCACTCTGTGCTTCTACCTCTGTGGTTGGTAGTTGACTTGAGTGTGCTATAAGTGGAGTAGAGGAGACCAAATCGACAGGCATCAGAAGTTCTCCGCTAAGCATTGATGTGTGATTATTTCCTCTCAATCCGTATACATTACATGATTAATAAACGATCTGTTTTTTCCTCAAAGCTTGTTGTGTCTATTTGTCTTTCAGTCCCCAAACATCTAACCAATGCTTTTCTTAAAGTGCACCCAGTACTTCTGGTCACAGACAGACAGTGCTGTTTCTATGCTGAGAAACGCTGATATCACAACGACAACTACGGCCTTGTAGCATCACAGCACTCAAGCTGGAGTTGCTATAGCAACGAGTGATCAGAGGGGTTATTTTTCTGTGTTTGTGAACAAATTGAGGAGCTGATGGGGGAAAGATGATTTTATAATCAGTTACCAGCTAGAAAGTATTTTGTATTCAGAACAGAAGAAGAGCATTTACTCAAGTACTGTGTGTAAGTAGCTACAATTGTATGATCGTATGTATTTCCACTTCACGCTGCTTTATACTGCTGATCCCCATCTTTACCGGATGAAAGTTACTACAATGTATTACAACACCAGTGATCAACTATGAGTTTATGAAAATAAAATCTCAATCTGAGATTTGTAACTACGATAGCCAGTACTTTCTTTTGATATGTTACGTATGTTATGTTTGAAGTCCATATTATATACATGTTTTATTTTGATCATAAAATAGTTGAGTGCATCACTTAAAGCAGTGGTTTTATAATGTAGTAATGCTTCCTTTGCTTCAGCAAATGATCTAAACAATTAAACAATAAACAGCACCACTCTCACCAGTCTCTCATTGTTCCTCTTTTCAGAAAGTGCCGAGATTGCTAACAATGATGATGCATCGCTGTAATATGTCCATCCTCTTTTAGTGATTGACCAAAAGAGGATGGCTGGCTCCTCTTGCATGACAGCATCTCCTGTAACAAGCTTTCCAAGAGGAACCCTTTTGAGAAGTGAAATCATGAAGAGCACAGCATGATTTCATATCACCCCTACAGAGAGCTGACACTATACTACCAAATTTAAAAGGTCAGGGCTGGAGGCATCCGCAGCATATAAGGATTATGTTTTGGTGTGTAGTACACATGCATGTGTTGCAGATGGTTTACCTTGTAGCCACAGATGGGAGAAAAAACTGTGTATTTTTCAACCGTTTTTCAATAACAACCCCCCCCACTCACACACACACACACACACACACACACACACACACACACACACAAACAACACACAAACATTGTGACTATCTCTAAACATTTTCATACTCACAGGAAGCTTTTTTTCTCTTCCTCTGTCCTTCTGTCAGCATACAGAATCTTTCATTGTTATTCCTTGGAGGAAAGACTGTATACATGTCTATGATTCCATGACATTGACACTGTTATTGTAATTCACATCAATCCACAGGGATGAGAACATTTTCCCCACCACAGCCCATAACAGCACTCAGAGGCCTCTTTTCAGCCAATGGAGAAATCCACTCCCCCCTGAGCAGGATTTTTTAGCATCCCTCATCATATCAAATAGTAGAATTGAAATCAAAATGAAAAGCCCCGAGAGGCTGCAGATGGTCTGCTGAATAGGATCTATATTTTGCTGTTTTATTAAATACAAGAGAGTGCTTTCAAACAATTCATGCTTTAAGTAATGGCAGTGGTAAAGGAATTTAGCTATGTAAAACATCTTAGACCAACTATGTCATTTATAGTAAAAACACTATAAGATAAGTTAGTTGTCACTGGAACTGGTGTCAAAAGTACAATACATCTCTTAATAGGAAAATTTTACATCATTCAAATACATTAGACAGGCCAACATTTAAAATGCCTCTGAACACAGAACAAATACCAGAGTGTCAATACATTTATAACTTATTTGATATGTAGAATTTTAGTACCAGATTGAAACAAAATAAAGACTTTTGTTATGTAAAATAAAAAGCTGATCCGCAAGTGTATTATTAACCATTCCTCTTTCATCAGGGCTGGTTACCTTCCAGCAGGTGAATGGGTTAGGACTGAACATGGAAGTACCAGAGCTCATGGGATTTTTGAACGCAGGCGTACAGCCAATTTGAAGAGCTTTTCAAATGTCTTCATGCCTGTTCATGGCAGGTACTGTGTATCAGTTCTTGCCAATATTCTGTGTGCTATTTCTGTCTCTCCTGAAATAACACGGTAAGCTCATTTTTGTCAAAGGCTTTGAGGTCTCAGACTAGATTATATGAATGAAAACTCATGGTCACTGTAGTGACAAAGCTGCACAGATTTCCTTTGATGTTGTGCCACAGAGAGGGCATGAACTTGGCGAGAATTAAAAAGTATTCATCAATAATCAATAATCATTTCATATTCAAAGCACTGATTGTACATTTTTTGTCAAAGACAGCACATACACAAAGTCTTAACTATTGTTTTAACTGTCATGAGGGGCTTTTGTTATGTTTTCTCTTCCTTGTTTTGTATTGTGTCTGTTATTTCCTGTGTTATTTGTAGACTTTTGTTTTGTGTTCTTGTATTCCTTGTCTGTGTATTTCCATCCAGGTTTTTTAAGTCTGTAGTGTTTTCTTTTTTATTTTGTAGTTCTTGTTTGTAGTTCTTGCTCCCTGTGTGTCTGGATTGGTTTTACCTCCTGTTCCTGTGTATATCCCTCCAAGTTGATTGCACCTGATAAGTTTCACCTGTGTCTTGTGTCACACCTGTGTCTGATTACCTGTGTGTATTTAATGTTTCCTCACTCTGTCAGTTCTTGATTCCTTCTTAAGTCTTTCCTGTGCTTTCTCCCATGTTTTCCCTCTATGTTCTCAAGTGTTTCTTGTGTAGATCTGGCTAAGGACTTTTGGGTTATTTTCCTCAGTTGGATTTTGTGTTGTTTATCATGAGATTTTTGGAATCTTGAAAGTAAGATTTCTCAGTTTGCCTTTTCAAGTTTTTGTTTAACAAATCTATTTTCTAGATTTTCTAACCATACAGCTTCTTAAGGAATGAAGGATAAGATCAAACTTAGTACACAAAAGTGTTACTTCCTTAACTCCTAACTTCGTAGACATGTCCTTTATGTGTTGTGTATTGATTTACATGTTATTTTTCAAGCTTTTAGTAATGCTGAAGGATAGATTGTGTGAGATTTGTGTAAAATAAATGTCAAATAGTATTTATCCTTTTTAAATTTCTTATTGTATTTTAATTTTAATTTTTATGAGTGTTAATCCCCTTAAGCAAGAAAGAAGTTTCACCCCACCTGCCATCTGAGAGCTTCAAAATATTGTCACCAAAGCATTGTGTGGGATTGAGTGGGTGTGTCAGTGTGTTGCTGCACTATTAAAATGAAGCCACAACCCAAGAAATATTGCTTAGCTCACCATAACGCATAAACTTACCTGCACCTCAAAGATGAAGATGTGTATGCCAACCCACTCACCCAAGCCAACCGCATCTCTATAGATCTACACAGACTTTTAAGTCTACCTCCGGAATAGCACAACTTCAGCATTAAGTCAAAGAAAAATACAATCCTCCCTTCCAGCTTATGAAGAGACAAAAGCCCTGAAACAGTCTCGTCTGGCAGTCACTTGTAAACAGGTCTCAGGCTCCCTGTGAAGGATTTTCAAACTCCATCAGTGATGTGGTAGGAGTTGTCAACATAATACAAGTGTTTTATAAAAATAGCTACTGCAAAGTGAGAAAAAGTTCCTACAAAGAAATGTATCATGTTGGCTCCTGCAAACTGTATGGAAGGATGGTGCACTTTATCTTGTTTCCTATCTACAATACAATGTTTTTCAACAGGATAATAAAATAGAGGTCAATTTCTACACTTGATCGTGTGCCTTTTATCATATATGTGTGTTTGGTTGTGCTTAAGTATGTTAAAAAATGTATGTGTCAGACTAAAAGTGTTGGTGTTGCAAACTGCTCAGCTCATCCTTCACAGGGGAAAGAAAGCATTTAAACTGTTCTCTTCAGTACTTCTGCTGTGCTACTTTAAAAGTCATCCGCAGTGTCTCTTGCCAGGCTGTTTGGGTCCATCTGCCAGACTGAGATCATACAACGAGACCGGAAATTTGCCAGCATTATTGTAATCCTGTTGTGTGCAAGGAAGTATGAAAAAGTCTTCTTGTGCCAAAAGCAAAGACGTCCACATTATCACAAAATGACACTTGCTTCTCTTACACATTAATCCTTTGCTTTTCACTTCTTTGAAAAGCTTCAGACATAATCAACTCTTCCACCACATGTTTAGGAACAACATAAATATTTACAGGCAACAGTTATCAAGAAAACAGCCATGGCTGACTCAAGGCATAAACCAGTCAGACAGTCGATCATCACACTCTCAGAAGCCCTGGCCTGAAACCCAACTTTTTAACTGCAGCCTCAAATACAATGCTGAATGTAAACTAACTGTCAGATTGTCAACTTTACCTTCTAACCTTTCTCTCTGCTCTGTTCGACACTCACTTCCTTGCTCTGCTGAAACATCTAATAGTAGGAAACAAGGAGAAATGTCAGGGGGTTCAGGTCAAGAGGAAGAAAAAGCTGACTCAGTTCCTTCTGTTTGTTCCAAAAAGAAGTAAGGGTATGAAGTTCATCTCTGAGGTAACTTGTCAAACTTTTCTTTTTCTTATTGCTGTTCTATGAACAATATGTACCCCTAGCGAGAGTTCAGTCAGGAAGACTATACTTTAATTCACAGCAGTAGTTCAACTCTTCTCCCTTACTCATTTGCACACCGTCTTCCAGCTGCATGCTCTGGGGCTGTCATTTGTTAATCAGTGGTGCCACACCCTAATTGTCAGCCTATCACTTTTCTGCTCTCTTTTTCAATATGATTCTCTCTGCCCCTAGTTCCTTGTCACTGTTGATTCGTGCAAGCCCTTCCACCTCCCCATCTCCACCTGGTCTCAAAAAAGTCTTCAGTCTTCATCCAGGCCTAGAAAGTCACCAGCCACCACCATAAGTGTCTGGACTCCATGGGGGGACATCCTACCCTCACAAAATTTCCCCATGGAGTACTTCTGGAGATCTGTCAAGTTACATAATTCATTAAGTTGTAATAAATTACATTTCATTCCTTAAAACTTGTCCCCTTGACTGAACAATTATTGTGTGATTACAGCAGACTTTTATGCAATGAAGAGGTACAGACAACAGCCTTTGGTGGAGAGAGAGAAAGAGAACTTGCCTATCATTGAGAAAGTGAGAAGAGAGAGATCAGACATTAATGAGAGGTGAGCAGTGAAGGCATGTCACCCCATGAACTATAGTATATCTGAAAGTGTGTGTCAGATTGTGTAAAATAAGGTACTCAGAATGCAGAAAACAGCATCAAAGTAGAGCTTGTTTCTCAAAATAAAATCCCAGAGGACTCCTGGTCCCCTACTGCGGTCAAGGCCTAACATAAACGCCTCAAAAATGTCCTCAAGTCCGAGCACGCTGATTGATCTTGTCTCCGCTGATATTTTTATGTCTGGCGTAGTGTCATGGGAGTAAAAGAAAAGGTTATGCTCTTAGCAAATAAAAAAATACATTATACCAATAGTGAGTATGTCTATGTTTTTATAGTTTGTTCATTTGCTCTGATAAAATAGGACCAGTCCTGATCATGATAACACATAGTTGCAGCATTCAGTTTGTCTGTTAATGAGGAATAAATGACAATCAATCCCAATTTAGAGATAAAGGGCCCGATCTACTAAAGGTTTGCGTGTATAAAAACATGTGCAAGCTTGATAGCGCGCGCAAAGCAGATGTACTAACCGTGAGCACCGAGGATTGCATCTGTCAAATGAGCAAAATAGCACTCGCTATCCATTTAGCATGTTTTCCTTCATGAATATGCAGAATAAATGCAGATCATCAGAACGCGCAAAATACTGGGATGAGGAGATGCAAATGTAATCATTTAGCACACGCAATGTGATTTATCAAACCTGAAGTTGATAGCGAGTGCTGTTTTTGCGTCTATATTTAGCACGTTTGAAAGGCAGGTGCAAACTGGCACAGCATTACGCACACTTGGCTGCGGTCACTGCAAAGCTCATCATAACTTTACAACATGCCCGCAACAGCGGGGCTTACAAGCATTTCTACAGTTTTTACACACAGTTATGTCATTTTGAAGTCAATCAAACGGACATGAAGTCAAACAAACCAAGAGAACAACACAAATAAATAAATAAAACAACACAAATTCAAAGCAGTTCAGCACCACGGATAGCGACTGCATCATTCTGACACCCACTTTAACTTTTTCAACTAATGAGAGCACATGAGGTCACTGTATCAACAGCTATAAAGTTTAGTCAAATTGGCACAGCGGCCCACATGTTCACATACAAACAAAAAATCAATATGATGTACTCTGCCTATTCATTATTGTTTGAAGGAGCCCTAAGCTCCGCGGACTCACTCCGCTGTATGTCCATTTTCTTTGATCTGTCATTCTCAATAGATAACATGACATGTCCACTCAGTCTCTCCTGTCCCATCGTGCTCATCAAGGGTTTTTTAGTTAGTTTTAACTTGGAGAATGAGTGCTCAGAAGGTGCAATGTTGATGGGAAGAGAAAAAAAATAAAAGCAGGGACAGGCCTCATCAAATTGCTCTCTAAACTCCATCAAAACGCTGATTGCAAGTAGATGCATTTATTTCATCGGCAGATCTTCTGGTTTTTCTCACAGCATTCACCTTTGCTGGAGTTCACCGATGTGTTTTATTTCCCTCCTCCACAAAGACCTCCAACTCCATGGCTTCAAACTTCATTTATTGCTTAAGACCACTCTGCTCTCTCAAACTCTCCATGGTGACAGCCGATAGCACACGCAAAATACTCATTAAAGGGTGGTCCACATCACTTTTGCACTTGTTATCATTTGCGCACGCAGTCATAGTAGATCACCCGCAACACGCCCAGAAATAGCACGTGCAAAAGTATTATTTGCACATGCAAATTAGCGCTCGTTATTTGGGGTCTTAGTAGATCAGGCCCAAAAAGAGTAGTAAATGTGTTTAGGTTGATCAATTGTCTAACCTGCATTGAAGATTCAAAACCTGCTGGGTATATCAGCATTCAGCCTTAAACCAATCACCCACAGTAATCTGAAACGCCTTTACCAACTTCACTCCTTCAGTGTTTATGCTGTGAGAAGTTATGCGTGTTCATATTACCTGAAGCAAGCAGGAGGAAATGAGAAGAGGGAGACGAGAGGGGGGATACGTTTTCCTGCATCACAAACTTGATGAATTTATGTCTGAATGCATGATATCATAAGGAATGGAGTCTCTGAAAAGATGGCATTTAGAGCCAAACTAAATCTCAAACTCAAAACATACCCCATATAGGTTAGGAATGCAGCAAAAGTTACAATTGCAACTTTGCAAAGTCATCGTTGACAAATGTGGTTATAGGATTTAACAAACCCAGGCACCCATTAATCTCACTTCATAGTACCCTACAGAGGTGTCAAAATAACAGGATGCAAATGTAGGAGCTGTGTCTTTGTATAAGGCATTACTAAGGAGAAAACTGAATGAAAAATTATAATAGCAAAAGTTAACACTTTAGAATGTTGGCTTATTAGTGTCCTTATCAATCAAGGTATATCAACAGTTAGACTGGCTATATGGTCATTGTTTTACCTTGTATAAGTAGAAGGTTACACAGTAATTCCAAAACCCAGTTTGTACAGCTCTAGAAATCATATAAATTGAGCACCTGTATCTAGCTATGAAAACATCACATAAAAATCACAAGACACCTCCCAGTTAGGCAAATTTAATATCCTTGGTACAGAAATCCAAAAATGGTGGCTTCCGGCTCATTTTAATGACCCTTTAAAAGCATATAAACCAAATTACCCCATGTTTTAATGAGTTTTTTAATCTGACTAAACATAAAATGAATCATTGTGAAACGAGAATCATAAATCCAAAGTCTTTAAGAGGGTATTAATATTTCATAGTTAAGAATCATGAATATGCCATGCCTTTTTTAAATGTAATGCTTTAAGGTTGGGCATGCAATCATTTCGCTATTATACTTTCTTTTTTAGTTCCAAGTGCCGAATAATTCTCTTTTTTCTTCTGAAGTAGTTCATCTCACAATGGTATCTTCTGCACATAAACTCAGTGTAGTTCATTTTATGTTTCATAATCTGTAACTGAGTCAAGATACTTGGCATTTGTGGATCTTTTGAGTTCAGGACTGAGAGGCATTGCTCATTATTATCCTTCTCACCATGTCTTGAAATAAGTGTTAGAAGCAATGTACACGCTTGTGAAATTCTAACTTGTTCTTCAAGTAATTTGATTAGAATAAAGAGTTGACACTTATTGGCTAAAATTTTTTTTATTTTAGTTTCATTGTCCACATAGTCATCATTCAGTTTGTTTTAGGCTGTAGTAGCTATTTACCTTTCCTGCCCCCTCCTTGCTAATCAACCACTGCTGGGTGATGAACAATTAGTCAATCTCTCTGATGTTTGATTAATACAGCCCAGGCAAATTGATATGGCTTAACATCTCATGACTTGGAAAGATCATGGGCGCACATGACCAGTTTTAGAAAAAAAAAGGCTCCAACATTCCTTTTTACATTTCTTTTATAACATTCAAACATTCTAACGTCAGAACAGAACATCATTAAATCCCACACTGGAATATATATATATATATATATATATATATATATATATACATATATATATATATATATATATATATATATATATATATATGTATATATGGCAAGCCGTTCAGGAAATAATATATTGAATGAAAGTCTGAATATATTGAATGAAACTCGATATATATGGAATGAAGTCTGAATATATGGAATGAAACTCGATATATATGGAATGAAGTCTGAATATATTGAATGAAACTCGATATATATGGAATGAAACTCGATATATATGGAATGAAGTCTGAATATATTGAATGAAACTCGATATATATGGAATGAAAGTCTGAATATATGGAATGAAACTCGATATATATGGAATGAAGTCTGAATATATGGAATGAAACTCGATATATATGGAATGAAGTCTGAATATATTGAATGAAACTCGATATATATGGAATGAAACTCGATATATATGGAATGAAAGTCTGAATATATGGAATGAAACTCGATATATATGGAATGAAAGTCTGAATATATTGAATGAAACTCGATATATATGGAATGAAAGTCTGAATATATGGAATGAAACTCGATATATATGGAATGAAAGTCTGAATATATGGAATGAAACTTGATATATATGGAATGAAAGTCTGAATATATGGAATGAAACTTGATATATATGGAATGAAGTCTGAATATATGGAATGAAACTTGATATATATGGAATGAAGTCTGAATATATTGAATGAAAGCTTAAATAAGTACTCTGAACACCACTTCTAATCGTATTGTTTTATTGTCATCAAAGAGACTCATCTTTTATTAATGTCTCTCTGAAAATAACCTTTTGCACTTCTTTTTAGTGTTTCTGAGGGGACACATTTTCCTCTACCTCTGTAACCTGTGGTAATTTGGTCGTACTTTTTCATTACACTCACTCACTGTCAGGTGATGCACACAGGTATGAGCTCCACCTGTTAACATTGAACAGGATGCTACATTATCAAAAGTCATAACAAAAGTTAGCTAGCGAACTAGAGGACTGAACCACCTGAATAAAGAAGGGGCAATATCTTTAGCCTTTGTAGAAGTGTGTATAACCTGTGATATTTAATATTTTCGTATTTTCACTTGTTTACTACCCTCCTAAATGCTTCTGCAGCCCACAGCTTCGTGTTCCTCTCGTCTCTCTGTGCAGACGGTCCGATCATCACTTTTGGATGAAACCAACTTAATAGAGAGGAGGGGTGGGTTCCTTTTTCCTATACAGATTGACTTAACAGCACATGCATTACCCAAGGGGTTGATAACCCCTTCATTAATTACATTTGCAGTGAAAACATCTCGTGCCTCCCTCATGGTTGCATTACTAAAAGCTACGTCTAACCGGAAAACAAAATCACACCCCTATGATCACACCCCAGAAAGACAAGATGGCGCAGGCCATACATGACGTCATTTTTCATTCCATATATTCCGAGTTTCATTCCATATATATCGAGTTTCATTCCATATATATCAAGTTTCATTCAATATATTCAGACTTCATTCCATATATATCGAGTTTCATTCCATATATATCAAGTTTCATTCAATATATTCAGACTTCATTCCATATATATCGAGTTTCATTCCATATATATCAAGTTTCATTCAATATATTCAGACTTCATTCCATATATATCGAGTTTCATTCAATATATTCAGACTTCATTCCATATATCAAGTTTCATTCAATATATTCAGACTTCATTCCATATATATCAAGTTTCATTCCATATATTCAGACTTCATTCCATATATATCAAGTTTCATTCCATATATATCAAGTTTCATTCAATATATTCAGACTTCATTCCATATATATCAAGTTTCATTCCATATATATCAAGTTTCATTCCATATATTCAGACTTCATTCCATATATATCAAGTTTCATTCCATATATTCAGACTTCATTCCATATATATCAAGTTTCATTCCATATATATCAAGTTTCATTCAATATATTCAGACTTCATTCCATATATCGAGTTTCATTCCATATATATCAAGTTTCATTCAATATATTCAGACTTTCAATCCATATATTCAGACTTCATTCCATATATATTAATTTCCTGAACGGCTTGCCATATGTATATATATGTATATATATATATATATATATATATATATATGAGCCCCCAACACTCATTATCTGCTGTTATGAGCATGTAACCAGGCTCCAGTCCTCCAAAATTGTCAGTCCTGTGTGACAAGTTTAATGTTTTGAAGTGAACTGCAGAGAGACTCATATACTCCTCCAGTTCCCATATCCCTCACCTCAAACATGGATTTGCAGATTAGCCATATCGCTCTATAGTCTTGAACTGTAAATGGGAATTTCGTCTGAAATGGCAAGCTTGTGAGGAGGAAGTGGTGCTCGTTGCTGGGAGGCGACCATCTGCAGGGCCTCTGGTGAAGAACAGGTCAGCCATGTGGTAATAGCTGTTTTTTTGCTTCCATGCTGTTAAAGTTCTGCTCACGGCCAAGTAACACATGTGTAGCTGCTACTAAAGCAAATCTTTTTCACATAATGGTAAGAGATCAGGGGCATCCAGGTGAAATGAGAGCAAAACACATCCCAACCAAGTTTGATTCTTGGCAACAAATACCTCCAGCTTGGTTCTGCTTTCCAAAAAGCACACTTGGCAGTATTTGGGGATAAAGCCACAGAACTGGCATTCAGACCAAGATTACCTGGTGTTAGTGGAGCTGTGTTGATGTGGGTACTGGTTAGACATTTAGACATAGCAGTGGAATTCACCGGATGACTCATGATACAAAGAAATACAATACAATATGATGTAATAAAATACAATATGATACAATACTTGGCACACGCTAACAATATTATCAAGACACAGCCATACCCGTATAATAACTATATCGTAAGTCAATGATCCATACCTATATGTGGTTAACAAAAGAACACAACATGTCCCTAAAAAAGGCAAAGTGCATGCTTAATGTATTAGTTCACTGAATTTTGGTTTGCTTCGGTTATACTGAGATGAAACATTTACATGCTTTTGTGTGTAAATTACATTTACAGAACTACATAATAACTGTATATAATAACTGCTTTGGTAACAACAAAAATAATTCAATTTCTTATTTACTTTTAAATAGTTCTTGCTCATCTGTACACTGATATCTGTGAGACAGGACATAAGAGACTGGAAGGCTTTTATGTCATGTGGTGAGAGCAAGTGGCAACCTCTGGTCTAAAAATATGAGTCCAATGCGGAAGTGCTTAAATGTGCACTTCAATGAGGATCTGCTTGAGGCTGGCTCCGGAAGTACTGGAAACCACATACACACCAATTCAAAAAAGCCAATATTTACAGTAGATATAAACATGTTTACAGCCTGGTACAAAAGACGTGTGTAGTCTGGCTGGCTCATTTCTTGATCAGCACACACTGTACGGGGGGTGAATTTTTTTCTGACGCTGCAATTTTAAAGATATTGAGATTACGAGTCTTCCAATGAGAGGCACAGCTGACTTGACAGGCGGGAACACTGTAGCTGTTGGCTAGGAGGCTCAAAGCCTGCCTCTTTACGTCACAATCACTCGACAGCAGCAATATGGCTGCCGACGACGATTGGCCTCAAAACAGCGCTTCAGAAACAGATGGGTGACGTCACCGATACTGTGTCCATATTTTATACAGTCTATGGGTGAGAGAACTATACAGTTGAGTGTCATCAGCATGTAAATGATAGTTGACATGGTCATGTGTAATAATGTTTACAAGCAGAGGCATGAATAGTGAAAATAAAATGGGTCCAAGAATGCTTCCTTGAGGGACACCATGTTTTAAATCATGTGTTTCTGACACGCAAGCACCCAGGCAAATCAAAAACTGTCTGTTAAAAAGATATCGATTAAAAAAAGGCTGATTCAGTAACAAATACACACTTCAGTGTTTGCCTGGCATAACCAATTTGAGTTTATTAACCTGTTGATATTTTACACTGAAATGTCAAAACTTACATTTGTTTTTATGATAAACTGAATGACTGTACCTATACCAGCTACAGTAGAAACTCCAGCTTCCATTCCTCCATAGCCTTTAGTGAAACTTCCACCATATGAGCAGTGGTGCAAGTGTCATGTACCACGCTAATTTGTAGCACCAACACATTTCCCACTCATCAATAAAATGGGCAGTATTGTGAAGTCTGACTCTGTGGCCTTTGAATTCCATTAATCACAGGTGAATGAAAATTCCTTTCACCATATCTTCTACCTTTCCTCTTGTCTCAGCATAAAGAGCAAGAATAGCTTTTGTCTCTTTCTGGTTTTTGATTTGTAAAAAGAGTAGCATATCTATTAACTTATTTTTAACACTATCTGATATCCTGCTGTTTTGAGGTGGTGACGTGTCAGTATGAATGAGCGCAGCTCGAGTTGTCTGCCTGAACTAGCTTGCAGGCGGCCTGGGTATGCATCACCTTCAGGCCATTTCCATAGAGCACCATGGCTCTATGAGAAACAAACTACCTAGTGACTATTATGTGTAGACCTGGGTATGCATCACCTTCAGGCCATTTCCATAGAGCACCATGGCTCTATGAGAAACAAACTACCTAGTGACTATTATGTGTAGACCTGGGTATGCATCACCTTCAGGTCATTCACGAAGCACCGAGGTCCTACTAGACAACTAATAAGGTTACTGCAAGTGACTTACAAGTATTTTAAACCCCCAGCAACCACCTGATATGCAACAATAACTCAGCAAGGCAATTTCGTAGATTTATTTTGATTTAAGGGTTGCTAGAGCTCATAAGCTTTTGTGCTGCCAGAATCTCTCTCTTATGAAGTCTGACGTATCTTTGGTAAGCGGATGATGACCATCGCCCAAGGGATTTCAGGGTCGATGCAGGGAGGAGAAGAGCTGCAGTTGTGGCGGTGCCGATTCTCAGGGAGTGAGGAGAATAGTGATCCTGAAGCAGACCACAGCTCCGGCAAAGATCGCGCAGCTTGGTGGAAAATCAGGATCTTGACATAGGTTTGAAACCCTCGAGGACAAACAATGGAGCTGGCCCAGTAGTTGGAGGCCGACGATGCAGGAATTTCATCATAGAAGAAAAGGGGACAAAACACAGAGTTAATCTTAGCAATAAAGATCTGAGTACCTTGTCTAGTTCTGTCAGTCTTAGAGTGTTTAAGGAACAAAGAATACATGTGCTCTTCCATGGTTAAATCATCAGTCGTGAGATCCTGCTGAGGATTAAATAACAGGGATTTTGTAGTATATTCACCACACCTTAGAAACCCGTAAAAAGCCATTAGGAGAACTGCTTCCAGCATGGTATCAATGTACGGTGAAAAGAGACCTTGCCTTAACTTAGACACCAACTGATGCACCTTTGTGATAGTGAGAGGTAATCTTTTATCATTGCCTGATGGACGTGCCTTTTTTAAGCCGTTGAGCAGTAGCTTGACAGCAGGATTTTCAAGAAGGCTTTGGGAAGCTGGATCAGCACAACGCATGTGAAATTGAATTCCTGCCAACATCGCTTTGATGCTCTGCATTTGAAGATGCCGAGATTCAAATGAGAATACGATGAAGGCACAAACTACGGAGATGTCAACTGGAAGAGGATTGAGGAAAAGGCTGGCACAGAAAGAAGTAAAGAAATACCAGGAAGAATCATAGACTTTAATGGTACTTTTTGCTAGGCCAACTCTCATGTAACTTGAGGCTGAGTGCAAAAGATCTTGCAGGGTCTTAGAAGCGCTCAATCCAGGATCATCTGATTGAACGGCGGGCAGGAAATGCTGTGTGGCTTGGCCTGGGGACACAGGTCTCTGAACTCCTGGAATTTAGAGCGAGACAGGGCATCAGCTATACGGTTCTCGTGACCTGGAAAAAAGGCTGCCCGCAGAATGAAATTATTCAAAACGCACAGCCAGGTGAGACGACGCATAAGGCTGTTTATTATCGGTACTTTGGAGCGGCCTTTATTGATGATTTCTACCTTTGCAGAATTGTCGCAAAACACCACAATTTGCTTCCTTGTCCAACTGCGGCCCCACAGCTGGCAAGCAACAACGACGGGGTAGAGCTCAAAGAGAGCTGTCGATTTGGACTCATTGAGAGACTGAATCTCTAAGGGCCATTTGTCCGCGAACCACTCATTGTTGTAAAACCCCCCAAAACCAACAGAAGGGGCTGCATCAGTGAAAAAACGGAGGGAATCGGAGGACTCAACAAAATCATTATAGAAAAAGGAAATGCCGTTACACTCGTTACACAAAACGGACCAAAAGCGAGGATCCAAACGGCAGCCCTCATCCAAGACAACCAGATCGGACAAATCCTCAACAGAATTAGCCAGAGTCAGCAAGCGGGACACAAAAGACCTACCATGAGGTATAATACGCATAGCAAAATTCAGGTGACCTAGCAGGGACAACAAACCACGTTTCGTAACACTAGCAGCAGAGGAATAGGAGCTGATAGCCTCTCTGATGCGAGACAATTTGTCAAGAGGTAGGGAAGCCTGCATGAGCACGCTATCAAGAGTGATGCCGAGAAACTCCAAGCGAGTGGAAGGGCCTACAGTCTTTTCCTGAGAGAGAGGGACACCCAACTCCCGGAAAAGGTCTTTCAATAAGGAGATTCTACGAGCCGGAGGAGAAGAAGGAAAATCCACCACAAGAAAATCATCCAAGAGATGCAACACAAAGGGCAATCTGCAGCCGTTGTAGAGAACCCAGCACAATGCCTCTGACAGGGTGTCGAAAATATGAGGACTACTACGGCAGCCGAAAGTCAGCTTAACCGAAAAATAGAATCGAGACCGCCATTTGACTCCAAAGAGGTGCCACTGGGACGGGTGAAGTGGCAGGACTTTGAAAGCATCCGTAATGTCTGCCTTGCCCAGCCATGCGCCCACACCTGCTGTTCGAATCATCGTCACTGCATTATCAACGGTAGCGTAGGACAAGGAAAAGGGCTCCGGAGGAATCAAACTGTTTATGCTTGGGATAGACGAATTGCGAGGGGCTGACAAATCTACGATAAGGCGTTTCTTACGAGAATACTTCCTGGTAGCTATGCCGATGGGACTTATCCTGAAGACAGAAAAGGGGGAGTTCGAAAAAGGACCAGCATGTAGCCCTTCTCGACCTCCCTAGCCAAGAGCTCGTCTACGACCTCTGGCTCTCGGAGAGCCGATTGCAGATTCCTAAACACATGCGTCACTTTTGGGAGCCAGCACGGACCCGCTAGAAAACCTTGGACCAAACCGGTAATCAGGTAGCTTACAAAGCATCTATTAGGATGATTAGACAAGGCTTTGGAGAGAGCAGGCACGTTCACAGGAGTAGAGGGATGCTTCATGTTTATTTCCCTGAGTGAGCAGGTCGAGGTCTCCTGGGGCACACCGAGCGTGGATGGCTGTCCCCGCACCAACTACATGCATGCAAAAACTTACAGTTAGGATAGGTACAAACATTCTCATTGAATTTCATACAAAGATGGGGCGTAAACCCCCTGGAAGATTGTACCTGTCGTTTCGGTTGGAAACCTGAACTCGAGGCTGGAGTGTTGGGACAGGACCAAGGTTGGGAAGAGGACAGACGTTGCAGAGCAGTCCTCGGACAGAGTGAGGTTGTGTGAGAGAAAGACCCACAAATGGTGCATGCCAGGGTTTTATGGCCCGTAAAGTGGCGACTTATCAAGCCCATATCCACTACAGACCAATCTACCCTCTGGTTGATTTTCTGAATGGACAGCGCAGCCTTAGCAGAGAAAGATTTATGATATTCATAGAAGAGAGAACCCCCATAGGAGAGGGCCAAGTCGGAGATGATAGCCAAATAGGTATCCAATTCCTCCCTACGAAGCGGGTAAACCTCGCACAGTGTCCCTAAAAACGCCAAAAGCCACATTAAATACCGCCAAAGTCAGAGTTTTAGACAGCCTTGTGTCGCTATCCTTCAGGATAACGGAAAACTCCCCACCCCCCCCGGCCAGAGGCGGCCTCAACAGCTGGAGCCTGGGTTTCAGGAACAAAACCTCCGTCCTCAGCCGAGGACAGAGACCCCTACTCCGAATCGGAGACGGCGAAAGACATGGCGACGTCCACGAAAACAAAGTAAGGCGCAAATTGCATCCTAAGAAAACACAACTGACGAACTTCACACAGCACTGAGCAGAACAGCAGGAGCACTGGCAAGCAGAGGCAGAGACAGGGAGACTTGCAGTTTAAATAGACCGCCGAATGAGGATGTTGAGATCAGCTGATGGAGAGGTGGTGACGTGTCAGTATGAATGAGTGCAGCTCGAGTTGTCTGCCTGAACTAGCTTGCAGGCGGCGCTCCATATGTATGAAGATTCGGCGTGGATGTGGCAACACACCCACTCAAGACAAAAAATGGAGTTGACTATATGATAGACTGCTGTTAAAAGGTATTTAACATTTAAATCAGTGAAACAAGAAGAAAATTACCCCTTATATTGTAAGTAAGTAACTTAAATACTTACTTACTTACCTTAGATTGTCTTTTAATTATCTGAAATTGTTGAAGCCTGGCAGTCAACTTGAGCCACCAGCACATTGATGTGCTTTTTTTTCTGCCACTGGGATGTATGTCCAGTCTGCCTTCATAGTGATGTATTGAGTCATCAACATTTGGCAGACAGTGCACCTGCTAATGCGCTGTTTAGTTGTTGGGTTTGTTTATATAACATTGCTTTGGCCCCATCCTCACATCAGCATAGACCTGGGAGTGTAGGAGGGGGAAGTTATCATCACTCATGCTTTGGAAAAGGCAATGTGTCCTTTTGTGGGAGTTGTGAAATCTGAATGTTGACTGTCGGTGCCATTGCTGAATATAATTACATTGAATTATTTATACAGGAAAATACATATAAGATCCTTGACTAAGATAAAGTTGAACTGAGTTTATGGGCAAAGATAAATATTTCTCAGGCAATAATAAATTCTGGTGGTGAGCACTGAGTTGCCCATTTAACATGTTGATTATTAATCAAAATATAAGTCTCAGACAAAGAGGAACAATTATGCATTAAACTGTTTAAACTATTATCATAAATCCTGCTCAGCTGGCTGTGTAATGGCAGCATTACAAAGAAGTCTACACTTCAAATCGATGTGACACAGCTGTTATTCAACTCCGAGACAGGTGCAAATTATTACTAGCCGTAAATCATAGGGTTGGTTGTGAGCAGTGATTTTAAGACCCTGAGAGATTTCACTTTAAAATATTCTACAAAACACATCAGCTGTAAAATCTTAGGCAAGATAACAGGAAGTTAATGATATTACAGTTTGGCTCGTCATGCTAAAGGGTCAAATATAAATGTACATTTAGATAATCTGAGTTTCCACACTGTGAACTACTTTTGAATCAGTCACCTGCCAACAGAGGTGGTTCACAGACAGGTGGTTTCCATGACAACATTATTTGAGCAGCGCTCTCGAAACGATCCAAAGTGGGGAATAAAAAGTCAGCTATTCAATAAGTCATAGAGTGGCAAGAGAAACGCTGTCAATGATTTGTGCGATTTGGACATCAGCTCTGCACAATGGCGGAGGCTATACAGGTGAAGGGCAATACTATCTCTGTGAATCAAATTCCAAAAGCATCCGACCTGTTAAAGTGCTGCCACTGATGTGCTGCCAGGAAGTGTCAAAGCTGATCAGGAGGAAACAGAGTAAAGGATACCTGCACAGAGAGGTGTGATGACGCAGGGAATTTAGTCCAGCTTGTCAGATTGAATGAGAATATTATTTTCATAGGTTTTACTTTGTTGACCTTTTCATAAAAATAAAGGCCTGTGGAAAGTTTTTTTAAACATTTGTTCAACCTTCATATACATGTGTCCTAGCCACTATCATGTTGTGTAAGAGTTTCAATCATGCCAACAAAGACTCTCTGCCATCCGCAAACTCAAAGCACTTTCTGTCGCCCCCAACCTTCTACTGTTACTGTACCAAAGCATCATCCAACCCATTCTCCTCTACTGTTCCCCCTGCTACTACAACATGCTAACTGTCTCCAACAAAAACAAACTCATACGCACCACAAACACTGCCACCAAAATCATCCGCCTCCCCACACCCAACCTGTCTGACCTCAACAACAGAGCCATCATACGCAGAGCACGCACTATAACACTGGACCCCCAACACCCCCTCTACTCAGTCTTCACACTACTCCCCTCCGGTCGCAGGTACAGATCCCCTTACTGTAGGCGAGCCCGGTTTGGCAGAAGCTTCCTTCGTCCCATCGGCCATAGCACTGCTAAACAGAATGCCACTGTAATGTGTTCGGTGTGTTTATATGTGTCCGGTGTGCATATTTGTGTCCAGTGTGTTCATATGTGTTCGGTGTGTTTTATATGTGCCCAGTGTGTGCATATGTGTCTGGTGTGTATATTTGTGGGATGCGGGGCACCATTGCTGTGAGGCTGGGTGGATGGTTGTGGTTATTGTGTTCATACATGTATTCCTGTACAGACGGTGGCAACAAATCTCCTTATTAAGGACAAATAAAGATCTATCTATCTATCTATGACAAAACACAACAAAACGATTGTCCAGGCAGCCCAGTATGCACCGTCTGTCTGTAAGACACTGAAGTGTCTGGGCATCGTTTGTGTCCTGAGAGCGTAACACGTGTTTTACAAAGTTTTGTTGTGGCATTGCACATGTGCAAAAACACATTTCGCGCTTAATGTTTACATACCAGTGAAGTATCTGACATGAAACAATATAAGGTGAAGTCTATGTTGTTTAGAATTGTTCCAGGAAGTGATTAGATGGGGGCTCCTCTATTAAAATGTGATTATTGTAGCAGTCGGAAATGTTAACATCTTCAACCTATAAAAAGACTGTGTCCAGCACCCTTCGAGGAGAGACACAGATTGGCAAGTTGTCCTCCCAGTATCCGCGGTGCTTGTTCGATACTGGTGTTGGTTTTTTTGTAATAAATTTGTTACTATACAAGCAAGCCAGTGTCACAAAGTTCCTTCTACATCTACACATCACAGACGGTCAAGATACAACACCAGCAAGAGATGATTCTTATGTCTTAACAATTAAACACAATACTCACAGATTGGGTGACACAACTTTACTGACGCAACCATGGCAACCTGGAGAACAGGATCCTATCTTGATAGGCTGTCACTGCTGTGAATAAGCAGCCTGGTTGCATAATGCTCTCAACCTTGACTTTGATGTGTTCCTCCATTATCTTTGTACCTGCAGTGAATGTTCATGTGTAATGGAGACTGATAAAAATGGTTTCATTTTAAAGCAAGGAGGATGGATGTCAGATAGAAGATATTAGAGCAGAAGAAAGGTCAAAGATCAACTGCTGTGTCCATGCTCCAAAAACATAAAAACACATCTTGAATACGACTTACACAAATTAACATCCTGTTCTTTTGCATTTGTGTGTTTGCGTGTGCACACAAAATGGCACAACCCAAAAAACGTAATAAACTACTCCCAGCCAACTTGAGCAGCAGACAGAGTTTAGCCTCTGTCAAAGCCATCTTCTGCTCCTTTAATAAAATGTTTGAACTGTGTCACATTTTTTCAACTGGTCTCTCTGTTTAAGCAATGTTGCACACTGTAGAGAAGAGAGAGCTCAGAGCACAGCGACAAGAAGAGGAAGAGAAAAAGATGTGCGTGTGTGCTTGTGTGTGTAAAAGCTGGTGGCAGTAGGTGGGTGGATGTTGGGGGATGGGTGTGCAGGGAGTGGGGGAATGAAAGTCGCTTTTAAATGCAGTGACTTTGCTCTAACACATGACCGCCATTTCACCCACTTCAATCTAGTAAGCACTTTGTTCCTTAGAAAGAACTTGCCATTGATTTCATAACAAAGCAGTCTTGAATCATTGGAGAGGGCAGCTGAATTTATGTACTTCCAAAGAGTCTATTAACAAGCTAAAGACCAGAATTCATCTGCTTTAATGATTGAACAGTAATGATGCTTTTTTTTCTCAGCTGAATAGATTAATTATTTTGCTATGGATCAATACATTCCATACACAGCATATGTGTGTAAGCAGCTATTAAGAAGTGATTCTCCCTGTGTGTGTTGATGATGCGATGAGAGGAGTTCATTGGTGAGAGGGAAACAGAGAGCAGGGGAGTTGACCTCAGAAAAGGACACTTTCTCTGCTCTTAATTACCAGCAATTCCAGTGAGAGCAAAGATGTTCATTTGTCCTGTGAGCACTGTGCTCTTGTTTTCCTGTTCTGCAAACCCCATTATTGCATCGCTGAAAAGCAGCCTCAGCCCTTTGTCACTTTCTTATTTAATGATGCTTCAGCAGGAAAGCAGGAAGTTTCACCTGCACCAACTCACAGAATAAGTGTGGCACATGGTCTGTAGCTTTCAACCATGTTACTATATACCCACCTGCTTCGCCCAGCCACATCAATCTGTAGTTGTCATCCTTCTGAGTGATGAAAGTACATTGGATGGAGAGTGATGAGTGATTTTATTCACAACGACAAGCAGTCTAAAATTATTCCAACATGTATTCTTGGCTTTTTAACATTACCTCTCTTATCTCTCTCAACTTGAGCATCCCACTATGCCAATGAGTCTCATTACAACAGTTCTAAGAAAGATGGAAATACACAGAAGCATGTGAATATAGACTTTTTAGGATGGATTTCAGCCTGCACTGGACTTCTCCAGGAGCACTGACCTTGTCACACAACATATATTTCACAGTTAACAAAGTGCAAAATGGCCTTAAGTGGAACCATTGTGCAGGCAAATTGTGTTGAAGATAATGTATCAAATAACAAGTTAAATCCAATTTCACAAACATATACCCTGAAGGCTAGATTTAGGAAGCTTGACTGCCGATCCTTGTGTCACACACACATGCGCATGCACGCACACACACACACACACACACAAACACACACACACACACACACACACACACACACACACACACAAACTGAGAGTAAGAAAATAAAGGGGTAGCAATCCCTTACTGCATTCCTAAAGATATCAGAGAAATTGAATTTTTTGTGAGAAGGAGCATCTTTCATTTTGCCACTACACGTCCAACAATGCCTGCTCGGGATAGATTTTTTATCTATAAATACATATCTTCCAGCAGCAAGCAGGCAAGCTGAGGTGAAGTGCTGATCTGCCATCAATAAACTCTTATAGGCTTGTTAATCCCAAGCACATCAAGCTTGGATGAAGGTATGAATAAGGGAGATTACATCCAGTGGGTCTCCCAGGTTAACACACACACACACACACACACACAAACAAACACACACACACACACACACACACACACACACACACACACACACACACATACACACACACAAACACAAACAAACACACACACACACACACACACACACATACATGAACATTTTTAACCAAGTATCTTGTATTTCAGAACAAACAATATGTAGAGAACAGAGTGAGCTGAATTTGAAATGGGTTGGCTATAGGAACCAAATCTGTTATAAACAGTTATTCAAAACAATCTTCCCAACCCACTAAAGGTAAACAGTTCATGTGATTGACAGATAATAAAAAAGCAGCTTGATTATTTAACAAAACTGGCATCAAATGAGACAGTTGGAACAGAAAATGTTCACACCCACACAGCAGGTACATATCTCCTTTACTGTTAGTCTGGTGGATGTGATGCTGGCAAGAAATGCTTATTCTCAATGCATATCTGTTGTTTTCCACGAGAGAAAGGAGACAGCTGTCTTACCCCCTATACCCGTTCTCATCAGTTGTCCTCCATGCAGTCAGGCATGTTTACCTGTCAGCAAACTGCAAAGTAGATCTCAAACTCCCCTCTACCAAATGTCTTTGGGAGAAACTGTAGCTCAAGAATACACAAACGCTTCAGGACAGCATGTGAAAGCAGGCAAGAGTACTGAGAGCTAAAAAGTGTGAACCCACAAGCTAAGCTATAAGGGGAAGACAGTAACAGTAACAGTAACAATAACAGCGCTAGATGAAACCATGGTAATAATCAGGTAATAGTGTGATTTGAGAAGTAATAAGATGTCACCCATGTAGCTGAAGAAGACAAAATGCCCCATAAAACACAAAGTGCAGGGTTGTTTTTACTGAAATAAAATAATGTATGCATTTTTATTCTGTAAACTGAATTTACTGAACCATAGAAAAACTGTAGAACAGGCACATTTGCAAATACATTAAAAATAAATACATGTTTGATGTTAGCTACAGCCAGGTATTTTTCAGTCAGCTTCTATTCCTCCTTAGCCTGCAGTGGAACTTCTGCCATATGAACACAGGTGTAAGTCTTATACGTTAACAATGCTCATTGTCTATTTAGCCTGCCGCAAGCAGTCAGTGTGAACAGTAAGAATTAGTGAATAGACATCACTGAATACACGCATCATCATATACGAGTGTGACTCTCACGGTTGGTTTATTGTGCTCAGCCAGTAGTGTCACAGCCGCCATCTGCAAAATATGACATCAGAGCATACCCCACGGCACACATAGCAACCGTCTACTTGCTACTTCTCAATTGACATAAGCAGGCTAAATCTGATTGGGTCACCCAGTATTCCGAAACATGATTGGCTATTTGCTTTGAGAGAGGAGGCATTTAAACAACTATTTGGGTTGAGTTTTAACAGGCTGCTTAGCATTTCAATGAGGAACAATTTATTTGGTTGCTACTTCAAATGGTGACTTTGGACGAACATCTTCTCTTTCAGTCCTTAGAGAATTAAGTTCGGCAGATTCAAATGTTGCCACTGTGAGTAACCTTTCAAAGTTAAAAAACACATGTAAGAAAAACTTACAAGTTAAAGTAGGCCTTGCTAGTCAAAACAGACTGGACATAGACTAGGTGAAAAGGTCAGGTCAAACAACCTGAACGCACAATTTATTTTAAGGATTTAAAAATGGCTTTCTATTTCCTTTTTTTTTTTTTTATCATGTTTTTAATTGGCTCGATGAATTATTCATAGTTCTAAAAGAAACTCCTCTCACTCCAAGTACAGATCTGAGAAAAATATTTCACTTTACGCACTTACTCAGCTTATACAATCACAATTGCAAGCAACTGAAATGAAAGCATTCCAACCTCTACCTGAACTTCACCAGTATGCTGTGGAGCACCGCAAATGCAAATGAAAATGAAAATGCAAATAAACATTAATAGCAACAAATCTGCCGGCAGGCGCACTTGGCTTTTAAAGGGCATGAAGTCTGAAACTCAGATTGGTCTGGTCCATGTTACACCCCTAACACACCTGTGAATAATCTAGGGACTTCATCTAACCTCTTTGCGCCATACACCTCACTTAGTGCCCAGATTGTGCACTGCTAAACTATCAGATGGTACAGGAACACGCCTTTCTTCACTTTGCACCATGCACTGAAGACTGCATGCTTTAGACTGTTAAATACGGCCCTTGGTGTTTCTAAAGATTACCATGATGGCACCTCTTATGTCAGCCTTGATACTGCGATACTGATGCTTACAGACCGTGAAAAAATTATATCATAGAGGTTTTTTATTAACGGAATAACATATGTAATATCATGATGTCTTACCAATCACCAGTCTATGTTATACACTTGATTCTGATTGGTCAAAATCCCATAACAACAGATGTAAATTCTGAATAGCGTAGCGATGCCAAAGGAAACCAGATCACAATTGTCACATCAGATCAATCCGTTGAAAGATTGTACCTCCCCTTATTGACAATGTGGCAAAAACCTTAATTCCCATTAGCTTTGGTAGACAACATGGAAGTTATTTTAAGATATTACTCTCAATTTATTTGGAGTGAAAAACACTTTAGGATAATGGTTAATGATTGATCGGTCCACAGCAGAGAAAAAGGAAGGAGGAAACTAGCATAGGGTGTTAAAATACAAAAGGATCTGAGTGAAAGAAACATCAGCTAAATTAAAGAAAACCGAGACAGAGAAACCACAGACTTCAACATGGTCTCTGTCATTTTACAGGACAGGTTTCTAACTACATTATCTTGTTTAATGCCAGGCTACCAACTAAGGATATAAACAAATTCACACTAAGTATTGATTTATATCTGATTTTATTCATGAAAATGTTCATTAATGCGGCAGCTTAAGAAATTGTTCCTTAGACTCAACAGTTGGTAGCACTTCCATGGCAAGTTCCCACTTGCGAGTCAAATGAACATTAAACTTGACATTTTCATTCAGATTTAAGCAGAAACATTTGTGGGTTTTTTTGGTTGACATTCTAAACATTTGCAGAAAATAACAACAGCACCTCTGTAAGGTTTGCTTTGCATTGGGGTCTCATCTCACCCTATCCGTATTCTATTTTGCATTGCCCACACACTAAACATTATCATATACAACAAACATTTGCCTTTATTTATTTCTTGACATGTAATAATTATGTTTTACTGCCTTTGATTGTTGTAGTGTGCCTTCATGTGCTTAGGGACTTTTGTTAAATGAAAAATCCCTGAGTACAGAGTCTGAAAGCCTGAGGAAGTGGAAACAAAGAACAGTGTCAATTCTCCTAGGTTGATCAGTGTCACTCACCAGCTCCCTGCAGAGACCCGCTGGACCTTCACAAACGTATCTCCACAAGATGGAAAAACATGGTCATGGATTTGAAAAAAAACGTTTTATTACCTGTGAATTTGGAAGTATAAATTCTGTATCGTATTACAGCTGAAAATCATTGCAGTTTCAGTGCCTGGAAAGGAGCCATGGATCAAAGTCGTCTTCTGCTTGTTTTCGGTCTGTTTGAAATTATCTCGGGATTTTCACATGAACAGGCCAGACTACATAGATCCATCTATAATGCAGGTTGTTAAGACCCAGCAATTATATTGCACATGCTGCAAGAAAATATCATCTAATATCTAGCCTATCTCGTTCTATTGCTTTGTGTGTGTTTTTTCTCATTTATTTCTTCCACTAGCCATACATGCAACAGCCACATATTACACAAATCCACTTAGCTTTCTGACTCCTTGCTTTCTGGCAGGGTCTAAATCAAGCCTTGAAGCAAATACAGTTTTCACAGACTCTGGAATCTGCTAGTATTACTACCCAGTTGACTTGTTGTGTCTTTCTTCTACTTCTTTCCCCCTAGCCACAAACACTGTTTATCCCTCAGGCTCTCCAGCTGCTTAGTGACTGGTGTATGGGGTGAAGAAAAATCAGCACTTCTTTCCCCAAACTTGTCTTTGGTTACAATACCAATACTATACTGTATATTTAGTTGCTGAATCACCATTTGCAAAGCACCTGTTATAAAATGCAGATCATCACAGCAAACACATAAGTGCAAAATGAAGCTAAAATGTAACTTGCTTGTTTTTCATCTTGCAGGTAATGCAATGTAAGGCTGTGATAGAAGATATGCTGATCATGATATCTAAGTGCCAGTGCAGTCTTTTCTGTTATCTGAGGCTAGTAAGATAAAAATACAGTGTAAGAGTTTTTGATACTGATCATCACATTTTGATGTGTGAATTGAATAACAGTCAACCCACTCTGCAAAGCATGTTTTTCTTTTGCATTAACAAAATTCATTTCAGCAGTACAAATAGGATAGGGATTATAAAAACTATAAAGGAGCATCTCTTTGTTTTTTCCTCGTTTATCTTTTATCCAACTCTCTAAAATAATGAGCCATAGGCAGTTAAACTATAAACCACAAGCATTTATAATGAGGTAAACACAAGTAGCTTCAGAGCTTAAGTAAGAAAATAGCATTCTGTCAGTGCAATACCTCAAACTAATGGGCAAATTGTTTTCCTGAGACTGTCCAGTTGTTAAGTAGAATATAAGGGTCTGAGCACTTGTTGCACTATTCCAGCCAAACCCTGCTCTAAAATCCAATTTACTGGGTAAGAAATAGCAAAACATTTAACATAAATTAAGATTGATGAAGCAGGTGGTTGGTGAGTATAAAAAAAATCAACCCTACATTTCTGCAAAGCATATACTTATATGTCCTGCAAATAACTTTTGAAAAGTTACCTTCCAAATGTGTTTTTGCAAAGCTGGTGAGTTTACCTCTGTCCCTCTCCACCCTGCAGGTGAAATGCCAGCGACCTGCCCGAATGAACTGAAAGTTAATAAATGGCAACACACAAGGTGATGGCTTCAGGTATGAAGTTTGATCTTTAGCAAGCCTCCCTGTGATCCTCTAAAGACGTCTGAGTGGTATGAATGGCACAAATGCTAACCAGGATGCTAACCCCTCAAGGAGCTACTCTTTTCCACAAGTGGACCTCCTGCTACCTGCGAGAGCTCTAGTGTGCATCAGTACACAAATGTTACAAGAGCCCTCAGAACATGGGGGGCTTACAAGACAATGTATAGAAGCAAGACACCCAGACTGAGAGGAACACTAAACATGTACAAGACAAATATTCTACTGATAGGTGTTATTTTGAGTCCATTTCTATCCTTTTTGTGTCTTCCTAAGTTCTTTTGTGCCTCTTTTTGGTCATTTGTATCTTTTTGTAGTAGTTTTTTGTGTCTTAAAGTTTTCACACGTCATTATTGTGGTCATTTTGTGTCCTTTTTTCAGTTGCACGATGTAATAGGTTTCTTTATGATGGTGTTGCGTGTCTTTTTAGTAAAAGTACAGTGTGTAGAACTGGGATTATTTAGCAATATCCAGCTGTCAGAATCTAGAATGAAACACTCCCTTGTTCACCCTTCCTGTCAGTGAAGTGATAGTGGCCTTCAAGGACAAGAAGTTCCTGTGATACATGATAATTATGATCATCTATTTGTCAAAATTTTACAATCAAAAGTCTAAAAATACAAATTATTTTGTGCGCAGCAACTTCTTTCTACTTCTTTTTTTCTTCTTCTAACTCGTACATTTCACACAGCCACTTACTAAATACAAAAGTGCGTATGGTACTACTTTGTCCGCTCTGTGCTGTGATAGAAACATGGCAGTGCAAGATAGTGGCCTCTGTGGAAGGGGACAAGTTCCTATGTATATAAAAGGCTCATTACAAGTTTAAAAAAAACAAAAACATTTGTATATTCAGGTACTTGCACACCTATCTGTTCGGCTAAATGTTGCTAATTACTACACACTGTACCTTTAAACACAGATTTGACTGTAGGGTGTGTCTCACCCCTGTAGGCCTGATCAGGATTGACCTTGGTTTCCAGCTTTACGGATACACTTAAGAAGACTTGCATAAGCAACTCACACCCAAGGGCTTTGAGTTAAAGCTCACATCATCTTCCAGCAGAGGTGTCATAGTAGAACATACAGACTACCACTGGAAGAGACATAAAAAAGTCCTGAAACAACTGAGAGGCAAGACAAATCCATATGGTAAGGAAATGGGATATGTTAATAGTAATAGTGAGTGAAGGCCAAGCTCAGATATACGAATTAAGCCTACCAAACTCACTTGCTGCAGGCTGCACCCCACACAGTGTCTGCATTACAAGCAGCTGGTAGGTGGTGAGATGTGGTTGACGTCTCCTTGTGGGCAGATAGTCTGTTAGTTTTTTCCACTGAGATGAGAGGCTCTCCATTGACTGGGAAGATGGACTGCCTGCATACAGCCAAAAGTCACAAATGGTAGTCTGCTGTATGATCAGGTTTTTCTTTTTCCTTTCCTACAGTAGACTCAGACCCTCTTCAGGAATTTGAGATGTGTTGCCATAGTTGTAAGGGGTAGTGGAAAACACATCGGAATGACGACATTATTAATAAATGAACCAAAAAAATGAATCTCCTGCGGAGCTCTTGCCTGCACACATGCACAGCACAGTGTGTTAATAACATCCTGCCGAAAAAAGACAATAGACAGTGGATTAAAAAATAACATGGCATCATAGAATCACTCTGAGTCTTACTTTGGATGCTGTCCACTTAGTAACTGTCTGATAGAGTAGTGTATTTTTGGATGCATAGATGGTGCTTTTTCAGGAACAGGGACTCAAAAATCCTCCCTTCAATGAAATATTTTGGCCACATTTTCAACTGTGTGTGTCCTTAATCCAATTCATCATCAAACAATGTGCAGAGCCTCTTTTTATCCCAGGTTTATATTTAAAGCTGATAGCCATGCCTCATTGAAAATCAATTGTTCTGTTTGTGAACTGAAGCAACAAAAGGGTAATCAGCATCCAAATTCTCTTGACACAGATACAAGGTTGTTTGATTAGGCAACAAAGATTTGCAAAGCTCGAGGGTGGTCAACATAAATAGCTCTTTTTTTATTTGCTATTTAGGCAGTGTGTCTTGTTGAATATTGCTTCATGGAAAAGCTTTACATATAGCAGCAAATTGGGTTTTTGTGCTATTGTGTTTGTTTTCTTTTCTTTTCTTTTCTTTTCCCAAAAAGTCATCTGACTCCCCCACGAGTGCGAATGTGCACAATCTTGTTTTTGTATTGAAATCTCTCATCTATAACTTCTATAATAACATATACATTTAAAGCAAATGCATATAACAACAATTTACCAAACACATCGTACAAACACATTTTTTTTAAACATTTTTATATAATTCATTCCTTACTGTATTGCTTACTTTGGTCATTTGCAGAACTCTCACAGTTTTGCAGAGTCCCTGCTTAGTCAGTCTGAAGGTTGCCTGGCTACCTCACCATTAATGGACTTAGCGCTTTTCTAGTCTTTCTGACCACTCAAAGCGCTTTTACATACTACTCGTCGCATTCACCCTTTCACTCACTGATGGTAGAGGCTGCTAATGTAAGGAACCATCAGTATTAGCTGATATCTCATTTGTACACATTCACACACAGCTGAACAACAGCAGGAGCAAGTTGGGATTCAGTGTCTTGCTCAAGGACACTTTGACTGCCGGAGGTGGGATCGAACTGCCAACCTTCCGATTGTAAGACGACCGACTCTACCCACTGAGCCACAGCCGCCCACTGATGGCAAGACCTTTGGAAGGGACTGCACCAAGAAATAAAAGCAGCTCCACAACCATAAAATCTGTTTCTTATTTAAACTGTGAACAGACTAAAAGAATGAGATACACCCTGCTAATGTGCTTCAGAGTGCTGGAAGGCATATTTTCAAACCATGCATATTTATGCAGGGCGAGGCTTATCTCCTTAAAAATAACCCACTGAGATACAGTGTTATCAATATTCTCATCTTATTCTGAGAAAGAGTGTGAATAAGCACTTTTACCAGAATGTAAAACATAATTTAGGATCTTTTCACTGGCATTGGGAAATCTATGATTCTCCTTTATCCTATGGCTACATACTACTTGTGACAAAATTTGGACCACAAAAATACATCCCAAAAATTATTTTTATCACAACTGCTATGTTTATTGTTGTTGATGTTAACCTTATGCAGCTGCTTATCCCATTGTCAATCAGTGATTGGTTTTATGCCAAAAATATTTACATATCTTATTTTGAATGATCATTTCTGATCATTTATTTTAGGCCAGGTCCTGTTTCGTTCAATGCACCAATGAGAGACTCCATAGCTCTTCTCAGTGACCTCAGCTGTACTACTGGAGAGGTATCTGTAATCAAGGGCTCTAGAGCATCTCCCAAGCCTCAGTTTTCACAGATGACTTTCTCAGTTGATAAGTGGCTCTCAGATCAGCCCATGTAATAAAGTGCCCACTCAGAAACAACAAGAGATAAGTGTCTTCTTAAGCCCACATATGGAATAAGACTAGAGGAACATTAATGGTTGAAGTGACAGAATGACTATGAGCATAATGATGATTATAATCAATAGACTCCAAAACACTAGATTTATGTTGTAGTGACTTTTATCGATGCTGCCATGGAAACAGGTGACATCAGCAGGGTCAAAAGTGCAGGGAGGTGTGGGGTGGGTGGGCAGGTGGGTGGGTAGTGGATCTGATGGGAGGCAGACCTGTGGAGCGGAGGTGGTGATTGTGGTGCTAATGGTGTTTCAGAAGGGGGAAGGGCTGCTGTGAGGGCTCTTCATCGCTACTTCTGTCCGTTTAATGACTCCGCTGCATGATTACTCAGGTCAGTCCACACAGTTACGTAAACCACCACTCAGGGTGGAATGCTAAATGTAGTTGTCCTGTTGCTGTGAAGTCCAGCTGTTAACATGCTGTAGATAAGAATAGTGTAAGGATATCTATTCTCAGAGGTTATGTAGAAAAATGTAGATGTCTCCAGAATGTATTTTGTCTTTTTAAACCCAGAGCAAGTGTGTTATTTAAAGCAGAACATTATTGTTTTTCAACTAGTGCTTGCATTTGTAACTCTAAAAGGACTGTGTTAATGAATGATCTGAAAGAAACATAAAATATTCATCTCATTCCTTATTATTCTGCATTAAGTCCATAGAACCAAGACTAGTGAGGCTGAACAGGGAGTTGAATTATTTCTTTTCTGTCTAATAATTGTTTCCTGGTCTGATAGTCCTGTGGTCTTTTCATATTTTATTCAGTGCCTCCAACACAGTTTTTACTTATTAGCAGCCTAGCATATTCTTTTAATGCGTCGTTGCAGTAATAACGTTTGATAAATGCATTCCTCTGAAACACTTGCCAATCTGTTTTTATATCCTTCAAGCACTAATCCCATTTCAGCTGTGTCCATTTGTAGTGGATGATGTATTGATATTCCATCACTAGATGGTATTTTTTAACTGCAAAGATGTTTGTCTCACCTGAAAACACTAGCGTATTAAGCTGAAAGCTGTAACTGGTGCTGTAAATACTGGTGCTGGTCCTAAAATATGTTCCGAAGCCTTGAAATGTTGAGTGGTAATTCCTGAGCTTAATATAACACATATGTAAATGTTATGTGTAACTTTCTGCTTCTTCCTCACCCTTCCGTTAATATAGCATTGAACAATTATACATCATGTGTTCATCAGTGTTTCCATTTATCTCTTTTCTACCAAGTTTCAGGCTGGTTCGGACTCAGTGCCTAATCTGTAACCAAATCTTTGTGTTTCGACGACCAAAGAACAGGCCCTAAACCAGCTAAAAAAACGTTCCAGAGAAGCACCAGCTCCTTGCTGCACTACAAGAAAGGACCACTTACAGCAGAGGATGGAGGCGGGGTTTATGTTATGTGGCTCGCTTGTGGCCCTTCACTGTGGAGAAGCAAGCATTGATTATAACACCATGGCTCTTACATGATGTCACATTGGCAACCTCAACAGAAATCTATCAGTATATATATATCAGTATTATGTGCTGTCCTCTGATGGCGATTTAGTCTCTGAAGGTAAATGCAGTGTTACTTGGCTTACAGAGAAGATGTCGATTTTAGGGTTTTGGCATTATTCTCTTTTTGATGGTCTTTGCCATAGATTGTATAAATAATGGACGTAGTATCTGTGACATCACCCATCTGTTTTGAAGCCAATCGTCGGCAGATGCCATATTGAAAATGCTGAACTTAACTAAACTTTAGTTGATCTAGTGTTAGGTAAAGAGGCAAGACTTTAGCCTCCTCGCCAACAGCTACAGTATTCCCGCCTGTCAATCAAGTCAGCTGTGCCTCTCTAATGGAAAACTTGTAATCTTATTATCTTCAAAATTGCCATGTTATTAAAAAATTCACCCCCCATCAGTGTGTGCCGACCGAGAAATTAGCTATCCAGACTACGTACACTTGTTTTTTGTACCAGACTCTAAAGGTGTTTATTTTTTCTGTACAAATCAGCTTTTTTGAATTTGTGTGTATTAGGTTTCCAGTACCTCCAGAGCCAGCCTCAAGAGGACACTCGATGAACTGCAGTTTTTAACACTTCCTCATGGGCTTCGATTCTCGTGGCCGGTGGTTGACGCTTGGTCTTTGCTCAAAGTCCATCAACCTAGAAGTGACACAAAAATGGGGTTGGACTTCAGAGACCACATGACCTGATCTATATTTATGGAACTGTTCGTAGGTAATATGGGATTGCATTTGGAGTTAACATCACTATGGACACAACTCTTACTGTAAGTGTAACATAACATTTTACATGTCAACATTTAAATCAGTCAAATAATTTACATATCAACATTTGATGTAAAACAATTGATTTTTTAAGTATTTATTATTATTAGTAGTAGTAGTAGTAGTAGTAGTATTAGTAGTAGTAGTAGTAGTAGTAGTAGTAGTATTAATAATAAATAATATATATTGTTATGGTATGTTTATTCTAAAAAATAAAAATGCAGAATAATCTCTATTTTTTTCCAACAAAACATGTTAGATTAGAGATGTTTCTGTGTACTCCAGTAAGCCTTGGAGAGATTAACTGTGACTAGGGGAATCAGTGGAGGCAATTTTACAAATACTACTGAAAGATTTGACTTTCACCAGCTGTGGCATACGTCACATATGAAAACCCAGTTTGCACAGATTCAAACATTCTACATGACTGAGTTAATGTGCTTTAATGTAGTCAGCCCAGTATTCCTCCATGTAATTTTAACAGGGCTGAGTAAGTATGCACAGGAGGAACACTTCGCTTGTCAACCTCAGCTACTCTCCAAAGGTCAACAGGTGAAGAAGAAGTTCCAGCACTCTCTAGTCCTTTAATTAAAGACCTCTGCTGGACAAGAGTTAGCAATTACTGTCTTCTCAACTACTGTATGTCCCAGGGGGGGTGCCAAGAAGAACTCCCACTCACCTATTAATGTTTAAACTGGCCTGATTGAGCTGAATTATTCAGTGAATCACTCGCCCTCTATGGGTAAGTACCTTGTTGTTGATTCTGTCCTCAGGCCTGATTCTGGGGGATTACATGGACAGCTTCAATAACTGCGGTTCAGTCAGGGGTATGTGTTGTTGCAGATAGACTGTAAACTCTGGTGTACAGTACACTGAGTATTTTGAAGGAGGTTTAAAAAATGAAGACAATACATTAAAGCATCAGGAGACCATAGTGACGAATACTATATATGATGATAGTTGATAGCTCAGTCATCATTAAATTATATAACGCAAGTATCTGCAGCTCTCATTGCACCTACTGCTACTATTTTTATAAACATTTTTGTGTCTTTCACATGAATTCAATGCACTGTGTAGACGTTTATTAGACAGTGTTCGCACTTTTAGATTCCTGTTGACCAAAAACACATTTTTACATTTTTGCTGTGAATTAACTCCACAGTATGTTTACCAGTGAGCCTAAGTGAGTAGGCAGGCTTTGGAATTGAAGGGAGAGTCAGGCAAGCTGTTCTCCTTTGCCCCCACTCTTTATGCTGAGCTGAGCTCATCACTTCCTGGTCATGGCTCTGTATTTAACAGACACATTTGTGGGTGGCAGTAATCGTTCCATCTTGTTTTCAAAAAGAAGGGGTAGAGAGAAGGGGGCAACCTAAAATCTTAAATGATACCTTTTTGCACAGCTATGCACCAGTGGTGGGAAAATGAGCATTGTATTAAGATAGATTCGTTGTTCACAAAAAATGCTGTTAAAAGACAAATGTATGGACTTCTTTTCTTCATCTTCTATATATGTATGCATTATTGTGCATATTTCAATGCAGTGTACTTTGCTGGGAGAAAATAAATGTAATTATGGAATGTTTCTAACATCAGCATTTTAGCAGAGGTGCATCTCTGCCTGCATGGGGTTCAGATTGTCCACGTACAAAACATTGTGTCATATTGATCCTAATCCCTTATTTACAACATTTTTTCCTCTAACAGAATCACTCAAAACATCCTTTCTGATCCATTTTGAGCAGAAATTCCTTCACTGGAAAACTGACTTGGCTGCATGATCCTTACTATAACTGGAGCCATTTGTAGTATATCTGTTTTCTACAAATCTGCTGCAATGTGCAAGTTAAGCCTGGGTTATCTATATTGAACCAAATTCTGGCATAGCTGCTGGCATCCTACACATTATCATTGTGAAAACAGCAGTTACCTTGGTAACAAGCACACCACAATAAGGGCATCTTAGGAGACAAACAAATCGTGCTGTACCGTGGAGGCTGGGGCCGTGTGATAGATTTACATAATCAAGGACATTTACTGTACAGCCCTTCATGCAGTGATCTTAAACATCTCACCAGCAACACCCAAAGAGGTGTTTTAAGATAGAGATGATATTCTCACCAGCACAGCCAGCTTTTATTCACAGGAGGATTTTCACACTTTAGCAAAATAAAAAATGTTATATATCTCTGACACGTAGAGGGACAATGTTTCCTCAACAATGTTCTTGCATATTAGTCATTTCCACATGAATATCTGCCTTGGGCAGCCTTAGTGGGGGTAATTGGATGAGTTTGTTCATTTACACCAACAGATGTTCCCTGTAGCCACAGCTGTTAGCTGTATTTACCAACTGAAGACTTTAGAGGATATCAGAAAGCCATATCCAAATACACATTTAGGCTGTGCTTCAGTGGACTGTGGAGAAACAAGAACTGTGTCTGTGTTTTACATTTGTCACAGCTTGTTCTGCTTTGCTTTAGTTTTGATGACATTTTGTGCACACATGTAGCTGGTGTTGTCATTTTAGCTTTAGGGCTTTTAGTGTCATTAAGCCAGGAGCTGTTCTTGTTTCCACTAAGGGCCTGATCTACTAAGATCCCAAATAACGAGCGCTAATTTGCGTGTGCAAATAATAATTTTGCACGTGCTATTTCTGGGCGTGTTGCGGGTGATCTACTAAGACTGCGTGCGCAAATGATAACGAGTGCAAAAGTGGTGCGGACCGCCCTATTTTAATGAGGATTTTGCGTGTGCTATCGGCTGTCACCATGTAGAGTTTGAGAGAACAGAGTGGTCTTAAGCGATAAATGAAGTTTGAAGACATGGAGTTGGAGGTTTTAGTGGAGGGGGGAAATAAACGGTGAACTCCAGCAGAGACATCTCAGCGTTAGAAACGCGATTTGGGAGGCCATCTGTGAAAAGGTGAATGATGTGAGAAAAAACAGAAGATCTGCCGATGAAATAAACGCATCTACTCTACTCCAAAACGCAATCAGTGTTTTGATGAAGTTTAGAGAGCGATTTGATGAGGCCTAGTCTGCCACTCTTGCTCTAGAAAAGTTAGGCGTCACTTGGATGAAGACAGTCGCCTCACTGACGCAGAGAGCAACTTTCGGGTGAACGTTTTCAATGCCTGATATCATCATCCAGCAACTGTCCCAAAGATTCACCAGCTTAAATGGAACTGGGAACATGTTTGAGTCAATTCGCCCCAACACACTGCTGCAAGCACGAGATGAGGAGTTACGCAGAGCTGCCTGGCGCAGCTCAGTGAGCGCTCATTCTCCAAGTTAAAACTAACTAAAAACCCCTTGATGAGCACGATGGGACAGAATAGACTGAGTGGACATGTCATGTTATTTATTGAGAATGACAGATCAAAGAAAATGGACATACAGTGCATCGTGGACAAGTCCGCGGAGCTTAAGGCTCGTCCAAACAGTGGTGTGTAGGCCGAATACTTCATATTGATTTTTTGTTTGTATGTGAACATGTGGGCCGCTGTGCCAATTTGACTAAACTTTATAGCTGTTGATACAGTGACCTACTGTGCTCTCATTAGTTGAAAAAGTTAAAGTGGGTGTCAGAATGATGCGGTCGCTATCCGTGGTGCTGAACTGCTTTGAATTTGTGTTGTTTTATTATTATTATTTTGTTATCTTGGTTTGATTGACTAAAACATTTAGTAATGCTTGTAAGCCCAGCTTTTGTGGGCATGTTGTAAAGCGATGTTATGATGAGCTTTACAGTGACCGCAGCCATGTGTGCGTAACGCTGTGCCAGTTTGCACCTGCCTTTCAAACGTGCTAAATATAGACGCAAATACAGCGCGCGCTATCTGCTTCAGGTTTGATAGATCACATTGCGTGTGCTAAATGATTACATTTGCATCTCCTCCTCCCAGTATTTTGCGCGTTCTGATGATCTAAATGTATTCTGCATATTCATGAAGGCAAACACGCTAAATGATTTGCGAGTTCTATTTTGCTCATTTGACAGACGCAATCCTCGGTGCTCCCGGTTAGTACGTCAGCTTTGCGCGCGCTATCAAGTTTGCACGTGTTTTTATACACGCAAACCTTTAGTAGATCGGGCCCTAAGTCTTTATTAAATGCCAGGACAACAAACATATGCTGTGTCCAAGTAATGAGGCAGCCATGACAGTGTGTGGAATAAATGTTGATGACCTACATAATGTGTGCCTAAAAGAACAACACTCATCCAAGATATAATTACAAACAGCCTTCCTTCTTAATAGCAAACACAATTTGGTCTGTGGGCACTCCATCACCAAGAAGGTTTATCTTGCCCAACATACCTTTCCTGTCACATTATTTTGTATATATTATTTGTTTCTTAATTCCTCAGGGTTTTAATCTTTTCATAACATCAGCATTAACTTTATTTTCTCATTTTACGTTGTTGTATTATGTTCTTATGAGGAAAAAATGTGAACAAATATCAACCTATGATTTTTCTCACGTTAAAAATAGCTTTTCTAAACAGCAGCCTTCTCCTACAATGTGTACAAAGTGTAAAACAAGTGGCCTGTAGTAGTAGTAGTCTGTGTATGTGACAGCATTTCACAGGGACGGCTTGACCAGGAGTTTTAAGTATGATGGTTATAGATCATCTGTTAAAATACAGTGGTTGTTTAATATCTACTTTAGCTCTGGAGTGAGCTTTTAAAAATCTGAAAAAGTAACTGATGAAAAAATCAGGGTCATTCATGTATTCATTCACTTCTTATAGACTCTGGGCTTGGAGAAGTTCAAACAAAAATCTTGGGTTGCATTATGGAGGAATTATTAAGTTGTATTGTTGTGATTGTAGGATCCAGTGTATGTTTTTGGGCCTGCACTGGAGAATTAAAGCCAGGATGTCTTGGTCTCTTCTGCTCAGAATTAAACCAGCTCTGTAATATTACATTTTTTTTTCTATACATATTCTTGTTGAAATTCTTGTACTGTACACCTTTTTTTTTGCTGCTGTAACTCCATGAACTCCCCGTTGTGGGACGAATAAAGTAGTATCTTATCTTATCTTATCTTATCAAATACTTAAGAGTCCCCTAACTGTAGGAAGGTCCAGCTAAGTGGTGACTGGTTTCTGATCAAAGCTTTTTAGTGTATCAGATTAAATCTGACCTTTTTGTTCTATGTTACAAACGCTCAGCAAATGAAGAATCGATAATGTGAAAAAAAAATCAATCATCAATCTCTAATGATGTTGTGAGAACTGTTTACCAGATGTCTCAGTTTTGTTCAATAAGTCAGTAAGTTGTCAATATAGGGCTTTTAATGAGCCCTTAAGAGAATACCATACGATTTCCAAGAAACCTATGACCATTGTCTCTGAGCTACACCTACACAAGACCATAAATCATGTAGATAAAATATATATGTACTATGTGTAAACGTACTGTTTTATGGTTCAAGGGGTTCTAAATGTCAGAGGAAAATAAACGTGGTTTTTGATCAAAATAGATTTATTTTTGACAGATATTCGCTGTCGCACTTGAATGCAGTTCACAATTCTAAGCTGTATCTCAGTTATCAGAATCCTCCAGTCTGTGGAAGTAAAATGATTCATGGTCCAAGCCTCAGCCCCTAAGATGGGACTAAATTAGTTTTATAGCAGTGACAACTTGTAGAATTACTCTGTCATAAAGCTGTCAGCTAATACAATCATGTTGTGCATCCCTGACCGTGCCTCTATCTATAGCGCAAGAGCTTTTTCTGTCTCGTTTGCAGAGTTAGGTCTGACACAACCTGACTCAAAGCACACTGGATGCAAGCTGGCAAGTCAGCCGAACATTTTTAGAGAGTAGAGGTCTATTTTCAGAGAATAGAAAAAAAAAATGCATACTTTCAGCATGTTTTTTTCAAAATCCAAAATATGCCAGTGCATGAATAAAACAGAACAACATGAGTGAGTGGGCCAACTTTATCTGAAAGCACAGCAATGAGGAGATAATAAATCAGGAAACAAATTAATGCAGCGATTAAAGGTCAATATTTGAAGATAAACTGATACAAAATCATAAAAAGATCCCTCTGTGTTGCTGCAGTCTTGGACATAATTTGCATTGTGTGTTTTTGTCCTGTGTGTGGCCCTGTTTCCTGTAGTATTCTGTTCTCAAAGCTCCTTTGGCTGACTGTCCTTGTTAATTCATGTCAACAGGGAATTTAAAGTTTAATTTTAACATAGACTGAAATTTGAGATTACTGCCTCTGATGAAATGAAGTCCTTGGGCAGTTTGCAATGTAAGCAAACAAAGAGGAGACTTGAGTTGATTGTCTTGTATAAAGGCAGCAGTTAAATTGGCAAGTGGTGAAACACAATTCAGAAAAAAACCCAGCCAGCAGATTGATTGGAAAATACAAATGAACAGAGCAGAAGCTCTTTCTTTGGTTTTCTCTCTAACTTACAGTCTTGGATCACAGAGGCGTAGAGCTGTCCAGGGTGCTGAACCTGCTGATGCTGAAAATGAAGGATTTGTTTGTCACATTTTGGCTCTTCCCAATTTATAAAAGGAAAACCATTCCTAGAAAGAGGGATGACTGGATAAACTGTATGAATTTCATGAATAATGATTCGATCTGTTTTATCTGAGAAAAATTTTCTTAATCTATATTCTGCCAGCTGCTCATCAAGGAGGTTTCTGTAATTTATTTCTAAGTCACACAACAGGCTGTTTCTTTTGGCTTCTAATTTTTCCTTCAAGCTTATCGGGATGCACCAACACTGAGTCTCTTCAAAGAAAGATATATATATATATCACAGATGCTGTGACAAGTTACATAAAATTGTGGAGTATACACCTTACATCTTCTCCCTATGAGGTTTCTTTTGAGCACACATGGCCCAGCTTCATGCGCCACATAAAGTTTTATTAAGAAATGATGGTTGTATGCAGTAATTGTAGAAAAAACATTTGCAACTCCTTCTGATGATAAAATATTATCAGACAGATGCTAGACTCCACAGAACAGATGGAGAGTGGAAATGGAAGTTTAAATCTTGGCCTTTAGTATGCCTGAAACAAAGCAAAACTTCCAGACATTCTTCATATCTCAATCTCTGTTTTAATTATTTTTATATCACAAGACATGAAAGCAGCTTCATCATGAATCATGGGAAGTTTGCTCGTCCTTTGAATGGTGCTAAAAGTACATTAACATTAATATCATAGTGATTACAGGCAGCTTAAATGTGACATATGTTGAGCAAACTCTCAATGCAGTTTAGCCAGTTGCTTATCTGCACTCAGAACAGAATAGTTGGAGCATGTAATGATTTATCATGTTGGCTGTAAGCGCAAAAGTCAGGGGACAGGAATATGGCTTCAGCATTGTTTTAGGAGTGATCCTCTGAAAACAATGACTGGATGACGTACGAATGAATTTTGTGCCAATGTATGACTCAATCCCAATGTTTTTTTAACTATTTAGGTTCCTGTCAAAATGGTAGACTGATAGATAATCTGACAGTATCATCCATAAAGACGGGCCTCTAGGATGGTTTCAATCTGAGGATTATCATCCAAAAGAGGCAGAATTTTACCAAGAATAAGATGTGACCGACAGGAGCCAATAAGGGGTAATGTGTTATAAGAAATATTGAGAAGACAATTGACATTTGCATTTTTTCTCCAGGTAGCAAAGCCCTTAATGCACAATTGTCCAGAGCTATTGAGCAGCTTTCCTCCATACATCCATCCTGTGGTGACAGAAGACGAGGATCTCATCCCCTCCCATGACCTGATCTGCCAGTCTGTCCTACAGCTTTGAAATGACAAATCCTAGGACTGATTCCCACAGGTTTTCTGCTGGGCTTTTTGATTGAATCTATCATGTACTCATGATAAGAATTCATGTCATGGTATAACTCATTTATTTTTTCTCTCTCGGCTGTCTTTCTGTCTCACAGCTCCAGCAAAGTCTCGCTTTCAGTTGAGGTTAATGAACCAGATTTTTCAAGTCTTAGTCTGCTCGAGGTATCAACATTTACAATTATCATTCCTGAATGAAGTGCACACTTAAAAATTGTGCAGTCATACCTCAACCGCACGTTGCTATAAAAAAAACTAAACTATGATTCAGAAAAATATGCAGAACTGGGTTGGTATGACAACCTTTAAGTTAACTTCCAAAGAAAGTCCTACCTCTATGGTATGTTGTCTAAAATATATTCATGTGATTGTAGGTTTAAAAGGCAGCTTTTTCTGTATCAAGAGTTTTTTTCTGATTTAGTACTAAATAACCAGCTATGAAAGTCAGACATGTTCTTTCCGTTAGAATACCAGAGAGAAGAGAAAGGGGTCCTCTTGATTTGACACGCATCTTATGAGTTAAAGGGAAAATGAAGAGAATGTTTTCCCTTTTTGTCTGGCAACATCTTTGGTGCTTCAGTGTTTGGCACTAAATATTAATTTTAAATAAGGAACTTGACAGGCTCTTTATACAGACTCTGCCTGAATCCCCCGCTTTGTTTACCTGCTAGAGGCTAAATGTGTCTCTCAGCTGTGCTGTCCTTGGCAGGTAGATAACAGTGTGTTTACTACTGTAAAACCTTTAAACCAAAGGGTTGTGCGGCCAAAATGATGTCCTCAGGGACAGTAAAAGAACAACAGAGTTTTAGCCATAAAAATATTGACCACAGCATTCCTGACATAGACTAAGTTGTTCATAAAGATAGATGCTGCTAAAATACTCTGCATAACAAGCCAGGGTTCATATTCTACATCTACAATGTAATACCTTTTGAAGTCAATCCTGATCTGTGCAGTTTTTTCTCCCTTGAAAAATGCATGCTTCCAAGCCCTTTGATTTTCAGTTGCTGGAAGCAGAATCCCGAGGCCCCAGTGAGTCAGAATTTCATCTATCTGAAAGAAGAACCGTCAGCCAACGACTGCAGCACAATGACAAACACAAATCATTTGCAATTCATTTCAGTTAAACATGTCCAGCAGATCACATCCAACACAGATAATAATTATCAATTAAATTACAATCCCAAAAAATGAAAAAATGCATTGTGCTTTGGGTTTGCTTGGATATATTTTTCTTAGAAGCGTAACCTCATAAATTAAATGTTTGTGTTACAGCTGAATTCTTGTGCTCTCCTGCTCTACCCCAAAGGTGATAAGTCTCTGTAAAAGTGAAGTAATATTTCATGCCTCTCCATTCCACCAAACAATTTGAAGTGGAATGAAAGTGAAAGTACACCAGGAAGGCAAAATGATCAAGCTGGTGTGGACAGACGTCCTTGTGAGGTCTGGTGATCAATGAATGTTCCCCTTTCCTTGGCTGATATGAGCTGTCAGAGGTAGACGGTTGCATTGCGTTATTGTTGTGCTTTTTGTTTTCTTATTTTCTTTATTCATGTTTTGGCTTATGCAATAGGGTAGCAGGCAGTCAGATGAATTCAAACTCCCATTGCTCTGTAAAAATCATATCAGCAGCCAGATTTACAAATTGCTCGAGGCATCTTTGAATTAACAAGAGGAACAGGCTGGACTGCCAGCTGTAGATGCCAGTTCCCTTGTCTAGACTGAGTAAAAGCATTGTTTACTGTCTTACACCTCCTGTTAACACAGAGTTGTTACCACCAGTCTTGGATGTGGCAGACTAAGTTAAGTAAAGCTGGCAGGTGCAGAGTTGCCATAAAGTCTTGTAACCATTGCTGTCAAGACGGATTGAACATAGCAACCGTCATGAAGGTAGGATTATTTCAGAGCTGTTGTGAGACACTGTGTTATTTTTTGCTGTCTGTGCTTGATTAACTAGCAACTTAAAACCCATCTCTCCATCATTTTTCTCTGTAATATCTGTGTTGGTGGGTAGGAAAAGGAAATATGGTTTTAATGAAAAAGAAGCAACTGCTTCAGGGAGCATTACTCCACTATTTCATCATTTTGACTCTTCACACAGCACAGCCTCTGCTGAATCCTCTGTTGATATTTTAAAATCCATAGAGTCTGATGCTTATCTTTTTCAGTTGCAGGATCTTTTGTTGTTCTGTCAAGGAACATTGATTGTTTTGTTAACAGTTGCCAGCAATTCAGGCAACTGTACTGTATCCCTAACCCTATATATCATTGTTATCAATGAATGCTGATGTGGCGGTCATTTGAGCTCTGAAATGGTCTTCTCCTTTATATGAAAAATGTCTTGCTGCTTGAAATGCTAAATTCTCATTTTTAAGAAATGAGTCAGTTGTTTGTCACTGGACAGGAAGCATACTGTCAGTTTAAAATAACTTTTTCTCTGAAAGGAGCTACACATTGTAGGGAATGATTGATTACTGAAGAAACACTGAGCAAAATCCAAACAATGTGGAAAAAAGGGTTTAAAAACACCTTGAGCTAGTGAGGATAAAGAGAGGATTCTCTGTCGATTCATCACCGTGAGAATTTCTCAAAAATGAATTCTCTTTTTTGTATAGACGGTGAATATCTTTGACGTTGCCCTTTTCAAAAAGATAGGGCCTTCTGTGCCATCCCTAAAAAATGCAGGTGAGGTACTGATCAACCACAAGCTAAAGACAAATGCTTTATCATTAGCACTAGAAAAAAAACACAGGTAAGTGTAACCACTAGCTTGCTACACTTGTCTTTATTGCTTTAATCTTGTACAAAAGAGAACGCAGCTGAAACCTGGATTAGGAAGAATGACAGAGGACATTTTGGCAGCTGTGTCTGTGAAGCTCAGAGACACTCATCTTTGCAGTGACTGACAGGAGGGTTTTCAGTGGGAGAGAGAAGGTGAGACTGTGTGAATAAAGGTGTCAGCAGAGCTAGAACATTAGGTCCAACATAGACGATAGAAACAACGCTTCTCAAACACCCAAAGGAGAATGCAGCTGGAGTGTCTGCCTGTCCGGCTGTGCAGTGAAATAGGTGATATCACTCACCAATACATGCGTATCCATCTAGTGTCATCTGTAACTTCAAGTTAGAGTGTGTTGACTGCAGACCAAAGGAAACAATTAGCTTATAGGGTCAGGAAAGAGGCACCCACACAAAGAAGAATCCTTTGGAACTCAATCCAGGTAATACAACCACATAAGACAATGGACAATGGATTCTCTGCTATGAGTTGAGGAATTCTCTCTTGGGTTAATATTGATGACTGTAAACAGACTGAATTTGTTAAGCACTTTCTCTAGTCCTCTGACCGCTCAGAGAGTTTTACATTACATGTCACAGGCACACCACATTCATACACTTATAGCAGAGGTTGCTATGGAAAGTGCCCATCAGTATTTACTAATCCTATACACCACAAGCACAGCCACTGGGGGTAGTTAAGGCTTAAGTGTCTTGCCCCGGGCCACTTTTGAATGTGGAAAGAAATACCTGGGAATGAACCCTTCCAACTGAGAGATGACCAACCACTGAGCCGCAGCCTCCTCCTCTGTATTATAATCCAGAATTCGTCTAAATTAAGATCAGATTTAGGCTTATTGTGTCACACATACAGTTACATTGTATGATGACGGCGGTTTGAGATTTAGTAGTTTTTAAAAAGCCGAAAAAAAAGCTTTCACATCTGTCCACAGTTGCAATGGTGAGCCTGTAAGAAGCCATTGCTCAGTCATTCCTTGGGACTGACATCATGTGGTGTTTATCTGTTGCCAGACTTTACTGTACCTTACCTACAGGTGGACCTGACAACATGTCATCTACTGTGGAAAGCTCCATCTCATGATAAACAAAACAACACAACCAGCAAAATCAACCAGCATAATGATTAGATCAATTATGATTCTGTTTTGAGTCATTCATTTGGCCTGCCACAGTATCTGATTTTGCTGCTGTTTTTTTCCCAGTTGTGTTCTTTTTTTAGTTTATTAACTCTTAAAATCAGTAGCATGTGAAGTGTCTGTTCATTTGGCATTCATTTAATCATTTGTTATACAGAAGTTGCTGCATGTTGTCAAATGTTACCATTATCAGCAATCAGTTTGCACAAAACAGATGACATTTAAATGTCCTTAACCGAGCTCCTGAGGAAAAGAGCAGTGCCAGCAATTTAATCATGTTTTTCTACAGTTCACACCAGAAAAAGAATGAAACTCAAACTGCATGTGCAAGTGGCAAGTGGATATTTTTTTACTGTAATAAAAGAACAATGCAGAAGCTGTTATCCTCTATTGCTCATGCATTATTAACAGCAGGGAACCGACAGGCCTCTATGAATTCTTACAAATCGAGATCTGTACATTAAGGATGAAGAGCACCCGGAAAGCTGAGCTTGCAGGGAAAAAAATGACTCAAAAAGCCTTCTGTGACTTTCAAAATCAGAGAAAAAACAAACAAACTTGATGCTGATGTTGTAAAGTTGGGAAACTTGTGAGCATGAACCAGATATGGAAGTTCTTGTTATGATGAAGTTGCATCAGAAGTGATGTAAAAAATAAACCCTTTTGGAGACTGGCCCTTTACTTAGAGCTAAAAATCAGGATGTTTCAGCCAGGGCTAGACTTATTCTTACCTGTTCTTTAGTACCTGTCCTTTGATTCCACCAGCTAAAAAAGGTGGTACAAAATCATTGGAACAAACTTCATGTTGGCATGGACGTCCTCAGACACTTGTTGACATCTATAGTAATCAGCGAGGCAGAATGCAGAGGCCTGTCTCTATATGAAGAAAAACTGCCATTTTTACTGTACACTGA